>NW_010387775.1:53355-56170 GCF_000710305.1 Buceros rhinoceros silvestris
TTTCTCTTCACCCTTAGGAAGGGAGAGGCATTAATAGACACCATCTGTCATTTGTTTAGTGGTGGGTCCAGCACTAACACTTGACAACAACTTTAATTTCAGCTGACATATGCATTACGATAAGTCTCTAATTATATAGCCACCTTTTTTTTTTTTCTTTTGAGACAATTCTGCCAAAGGACAAAGAATAGAGAATGTGCAAAATAGCTAGCTAGTTAGCCAATTATTTTTTAAGGTCATTCAGTATATAATCCATATCTTATGTACATATCTTATGTATAGGACGCCATTTCAACTGTATACTGAATACTAAATTATTAACTTCCTTTTTGTGGTATAAACACACTGTGATATCTGAGTAGCTCACAAAAATAATTTTGCATCCACAACATCACTTTGAGGCAGGATAATACTATTATACCCATTTGAGATACAAGGAGCTTAATACCAGAATATTCAATACTCTGGATGATCCCCCTTGATATGCCTATAGTCCAAATTTTCAGCATATTTAGCAGTTCATAACAAAGAGCAGCTCAAGAAGACCTCCTCTGTGTTCACTTTTGTGTTCTGTTCTTTCCGTCCTTCTACTCCTTTTACTCCTGTTTTAACACTGTCAGCATCTCTCTGCTTCTTGGCCCTTTCCATTTGTATGTGTCTTTTTCTCCTTCCCACCCACGCTTTGCAGTTTGCTTAGTAGTGCAAACATGGTGAACACACCATCAAGATGTTTTTTGGCTAGAGAAAAAGCATCAGTGAAGTTTTGCTTAACTTCACGACAGTTTCTCAGCCTATACCTATTACATAGGTGTAACAGACTCTGCATCTGGCCCTAAGGATGGTAAAGATTGACAATGGACAACCCCTAAGCCCCATCTGGTACCCAAATGGACCTTGTACCATTTTTGTACAGTTTTTACTTGAAATTTTGTACAGTTTTTACTTGAAATTTACTTTAATTGAAAAAGTGTGAGGGCTGCTTGGCAACCCATCAAGTGATGTTTATAAGGAGTGAGACTGAGCTATCTGGGGCATGATCTGAGGAAACTAGAGGTTATTCAACAGGTTTTGAAAACAAAACTTCCTGAAATAATGCCACAAGACTGATCATGGAGAAATGGACCAAATGCATGGACTAAACCATATTGCACAATGGGTGTTGACCTGAATGCCTTTGACCCCTTGAGCTGTGCCTAGGTATGATCCCAGAGACCACCGCTTGGTGTGAACAAAAACCGTGCCAGGAAGCATGCTTAAAATGCATGAAAATGGAATGAAACTATGGGATCCACTACTCAGCCTAGCTCCATGGATCTGCCTTTTCTTCTTCTTCTCTTTTGTTTTTCTCTTTCCTTTCCTTTTTTTTTTTTTTTTTTACAGTATGGGTGTACTTCTGCAGTTTGATCAGAACACGAGAGGAGAGAGCACGGAAAGTGCTCAGACAATCATCTGACAGTTTCAAATGTGTTCCAGCTGCTATACCAGAAAAAAGTATCAGGCACCTTTCTGTCCATATCACCCCACTTCAGTGTATCAAATCCATTCGTCAGTCATTTGAAATTTTTTATATTAGTTGCTTATGAGATTTTCTTAGGAAGAACATAAAAGCATCTAGGAAGTAACTGATATTTTTCAGAAAAACAAACAGCAAAAATAAAGCAAAAAACCTCTGACCAATTTCAAGAAGGACTTACAGCACAAAATGTCAGGCAGCCAGATCTATTCATGAAATGTCAAACTCTGTTTCATAATAGATTATGCTTAAGCCTAGTTTTTGCATGATTTGCAATTTTGTGGAAATCAGAATAATGACAAGTAACACATGTTTTGCACTGGTATAAACAGTTAAATCCTTCTCAAAGTATCGTTCCTGATTTAATAGCACTAAGCAGGATCTACATATTTTATGCACACAAGCAACATTTTGGTTTATTATTATAATTAGTAATATGTAGAGTATACATTAATACTTCAGATCAGGGCTAAGAAACAAAAAATAAAAATTTGTTCATTTATTTAACTGAAAAGACAACCAGCCACTAGCATCTTCTGCTTTATGTCTGTTTTAATTTGGTCATGATTTCCTTGTGTAATTCAATCTTATAAGAAGATATACACTGACTATGTGTGAAATTAAGGAGATTCTGCAACCAAAATATTAGGAGCTCAGATGTTTCTTTAAAAAAGAAGAAAAAAGGATACAATAGAGACTCTTGTACAAATAGAACGTGATGTTACAGTTTATTAAAATGGTAAAGGCAGCCAATGTATTGATTTAATGCTTTATTTTAAATAGATTGTAGATCCTTTATTTAGCTATGGTTAGAATTCTCTTTTTCAAGAGATACAGAAAACCAAAGGAAAACAAGTTTTCTAGAATACTGAAGACAGCTGTATGACAAAGGAGGGATTCAAATCAAGCAAGCAAGAGTCCTTAGTTCTTAATGTAGTCTACTGCATAGCTTGTTTATTCATTAATGAAGTAACTGCTAATGTTGACTCAGGTTTATCTTGTGTCATGATCTGCTGGGTGAAAAGGAGTGAAAGAGAGGGACAGAAGAGATTTGTTTAAAGCTGACTCTACAATCTCTGCGTGGTTTTGGCCATGTTCCAGCTACATTACAGAAATCTCAGAGATAATCCTTTTTCTCTTTTCTCTTTTCTTTCCTTCTTTTTGTCCTTCTCACCTTTTCCCTTTTGCTCTTCTGTTTTTCTGTCACCCTTTTTCTCTTTTTCCCTTTTTAATTTTCCTTTTTCCTTTTATTTTCTTCCTTCCCCTCTTTTTTCCCCCCTTTTTCTTCTCTTTCCCTCCTTT
>NW_010387775.1:56283-75100 GCF_000710305.1 Buceros rhinoceros silvestris
TCCCCTTGCCTTGCCTTGCCTTCCTGCCCTGACCATTCACCTCTTCCTCTTCTCCTTCTTCTTCCTCATCTCATCACTCTGTGTGTTCCCAAGAAAACATCTGCCCAGATGCAGACAGAATACAGTCTCACAATGCATCAGCCCTCTCACTCGTGCAAACATCACACAGAACCCACAGCGGCACTAAGGAGCAATCCTTGTAGCCTCCAGGTATGCCACCTTTTAAAGCTTAGGCAACTGTCATGGTGAAGAAAATCCAATTGAAAAAAGTTGTTATGAAGATTAATTCCATTTTGTCCGTATTTATAGTCCCCAGATTAATGAATTAATGAAAATTTAGATTGACTGATGCATTCATGAATTACTTATCACACGTGGACTTTATGGATATTTAGCACTTTTAGCAGTTACAAATATTAATTATTAATTACTTTGCACCTTCTTGTTTTTTCCAATGTATGTCACTAATTGTGTGGCAAGTAAACTAAAATGCTTTCAATAGCACTGGATAAGTGGAGATTATCTGAAATGGACACATATGGATAAAATTGCAAAATTATAATGCTGAGTACGTAAATGTAGAAGCCATGGATTTCATTTTGGAATTAAACATGCTTAGAATTTGTGATTCGAAAATTAATCTTTTTTGTTTTAGACCTTTCCTGAACTGCCTAATTCTTGATGAAATTTCAAGGATGTTTGGAGACAGATATGGGATTTTCAAAATTATTGTAATTATTTGTGCATATGAAATTAGCCACATAGCCCTGTTTTCAATGAGTCAGACACCATTCAACCTTTCTAAATCAATTTCAAAATGGAGAAACCTGCTGGGAAAAAAAAAATCTTCATAAAATATGCAGAGAAAAAAATTTGACATAAAAGGATGACAGAAGCACAATCATCCTCTTCGGAAGACTGGAACTGTAAATAAAGGCATCACACTTCCCAACATAAATTGTACTCATGAAATATGGATGTTAGCAATATTACACATGATCATGAAGATCAATACACATTCTTCAGATTATTTCAAAGGCCATTAAAATAAAATAAATGTGTGTCTGCACACTGTCATATAGTACATCCATATTTATGCTCTTTGCTGTATATTTTCTAATAAATATAAATTACGAGACTAATAAACTAAAAAAACCAAAAACCAAAAAAATTCAACAACCCGAAACTGGGTGTGCTTTATGCATGACTTTGGTAGCTTTGGCAGTAAGACCATTTTAAATCTTTTTCTATGGATTTCAGATTATTTTTTTTTTCCCCCTTTTAGAATGATAAGGTTCACGCAGTGCTTTGGAAATAAGTCTAAGTGCCATTGCTGATAGATTTTGGTAATAGTTATGACTCAATGAACAAGACGTTTATTCTCATATGCAAAGGGAATAAGCAGTTCCTGCATATGCATATTTGCATTTGAATTTGATAGTATCAGCCTTTTATATATCAATCCCTTTGCACTGATCTACTAATTATGCAGATTATTTTAAAGCTATGTTGGCAGAAAAATAGAGGACTTACCGTTATCACATTTCAGAACTATGTGAAAATGCTATCAAATAGTATTTTGTGGTTGGAAAAACAACTGTTTCCAAACAGTTATAATGCAAAATACTTCAAAAAAAAAAAAAAAAAAAAAAAAAAAAAAAAAAAAAAAAAAAAAAAAAAAAAAAAAAAAAAAAAAAGAGAAAACATGTTTATACATTTTGATTCCTGGCCAGACCCGGCATATTTCATTTTATTTGGCATATTTACAATATGGCATGTTTATTTATACATCTTATTTTAAATTACTTAATTTCAGAATCACTGCTATGAATATTTAATTTCTATGAGAATTTATAGATAATTTGTGATTCCCAAAAATCAAATTTTAGAAGAAATCAGAGTCCAATTTGGATTTGGGAAGAGTAATTTTCTTTGATACAAATTTTATAATGCACCCAACAAGCAATGTTCCAACAGATCAATCAGAAAGCCTGATTTTATTTTAGTAGAGATAAAAAAAAAAAAAAAAAAGTTACGTAATTATTTGGGAAGGTTTATCTATCTGTCATTTCACGGTTTTCTCCTGTTAGTGCCACTCTCTTACTTCAGAGTAGAAAAAAAAAAAAAAAAAACAAAACCCAAACCCAAAGATTGATGGGTTTTATTTGTGCTATGCTTTGTTTGTACTTGGGTGAGAGGCTTATCGGCCCAGATCACAAACACAAATTTGTGATAGAAATTTGTGATCTGGAAAAAAGCTAATAATATTAGCAAATAGAAGGTAAAAGAGGTGTTAATGGCTTGCAAACCAAAACATACTCATCTTTTTCCACTGTATTTCACTGAATCTGTGGGTGTGGATGTTAATTTGTTTGTTTCTTTTTGTCATTGAACACATTGCATTATATTAAACACATAAAATTTATATGAAACATATAAATCAGTGTCAGATATTTCATAAGTTTAGATACATTTTTTAATTTTAAACTTACTTAAATAGAAGTTATTTGAGCTCACGCTGTCCAGTTCAACTATTTTGTGTTTTGTTCTCCTTTGCCCTGATCAATAAACCTTGCTACTTACTATTTTATATAAATTGCATTTTCTTTTTGACCAGTCTTGAAAACACATATCAATATTTCCTAATCTCTCCATATTAAATCTGTGATATAATCTCCAGTTTTGCATGTTTTCTTAGAGGACAATATTTTTCCCACCTCATTTAATATAAAATGCTAGGTAGAGCCCTCTAAGTCTGTACTGAAAGGCTGGTTCATTTTATCTTTCTGGGAACAGACAAACACATAATCAACAGCAAAGAGATTGACAGTAATTAGGGTACAGCCTTGGCAGTATTAAACTACAAGCCACTTTTCTGAACCATATTTTATATTGTAGGTACTGGAAAATTTCAACAGAGCCACTGGTTTCAGTTTTATGGTGTTTCTATCAGTTTTATGCTTGGTTTATGCCCCTGTTAGGAAATTCCAGATGAGCATGTTAAAAAGCATTGGACTCTGTTCTTGGTAATACATAATGCACAGATATAATGGATGTTCTAATCCAAGTTGCAGGGACCACAACGACTGATTTCAAATTCATGTTAGCAACTCCCCCTTGACTTTAGTGAGGGTTCACATTGATACAGAAGCACTCTCTACATTGTGTGCTGAGAGCCTTAGAGCACAGAAATGTGAGTGTATTTCACTGAAAGAGAGTTGTAAGTTATGCTTGTCTAATTCACAGAACAGACAGGGATTATGTAAACTATTTTCCCAGGCATAATTACGGGACACAGCTCTGTGTCAAGAGCTTAAGAAAGGTAGATGAAAAACATAAGAATTATTTTTAACCTATAAGTGATATTTTTAATAAAGGACTTTTTCCAGGGTTTGAGAAGGGATAGCATACAGAAAATCACTCATTTTCAAAAAAAGACTGTTGATTTTCTCTAGGCTCACTTCCATATCCTGCCTGAATATGTAGATACTAAAGTGAGTGCAGTGATAGACTAAGGAAATAGCTTTGAGTGTTTTCATTCTCTCTTGGTGTGTGGTAACCTCATGCGACAGGTATGTTGCCTGAGAGTAGAATCTGGACATTCACCCATTCACCCAAATTATACCTCCTCAAGAAGTGGATATGACTCCTCGGCAGTCCAATCCATCTCTCTTCCAATTCTTTCCTTTGGAGCTTGTGAACAGAGTGAAAATTCAGTGAAACAAACCACCTTTGAAAAACAGACTATTATTCCATAGCTGCAGAAGAAACCATACGTAAGAAAATATGTTCTAGCAGAACATCCAAGGTATCTAGATTTCCACAGGCATTCAGAGCTCAAAGATCTCATATCTAGAACAGGGCTTTCCGTAACTTTTCCCATTGTGGTGATTCATTCCTAGGCTGAGGAGTCAAAGGCTACCCAAATCCAAAACTCTTCTTTATTTTAGTAGTCCCGTTTGACTTCTCATCTCTCCTCTACTACTCCTTGGAAGCTGAAGTAAGCATGATTATTAGACAGATAGTGTTATTATTCTTCTAAGCATCTGTAAAAGATTGCTTATTTTATTCCTTCTTGAGTACGTACAAGGCACACCTACAGCTTCTTGGCATAATTTCAGTCTGGAGTGAACCAAGAGGTCTTGGCTGACCTGACCAGCCTATAACTGTCTTTCTCTATAGTATGTCTTTGTTCCTTTGGGGATTTGGCTACCTGTATTGAAGGCCAGCTCTGGTAGCGTACAGCTGTGTCACTTTGTATCAGAATTCTATAAACATAGCTAAGTTGCAAGAAAGATCAGTGACAAGTGAAAAATGGTAGATATATTGTGGAAGAGCTGTCAGATACTTTCCCTGAGCCTCCACCCATGCACATTGTTCCTATTGGACTGGGAGCCAGGTTTAGGCTCAGTCCTTGCCTGCAGCTATGTCACAGACATGCTGTATTGTGCTCTGCTTTTTGCTCACCCTAAACTTACCTCACTGACTTGACCACCTGGCTTGGCCTGCCTGGTCAGTGAAGACTTGCCTAGTGATGGTCAGTCACAGCCCTGTTCTCCTTGTAGGATCCCATGGGACTGCACCCCTCAGTGAGTTGCTGCTTCTCACCCTTGGCTACCCTGCCCTTAAGGGCGGTTCACCCTCACTACTCCCTGGCAGACAATACCCAAAAAACCTTCTCTGAGTTTTCCTCTAAAATTGCCAGCACGCTGCGTCTGTAAATAATAAACTGAAATTCAATCAAACTGTATTGTCTAATTAGCTCAAATGCAAACCTAATTAATCATCTTTTTGCAAATACTTGACGACCACTAATACAATGAGGTTTAATGAAAAACACATTTTTAGAGTATCCTTAGTAAGATCATACTGGTATCTTTTTGCTACCACAAAACTTAATTCTGCAGTGCTGAACTTTAGAAGTATGAAACTTCCAGTAAGAAAAGTTGACTCTTTATGACTTTGTTGATAAGCAGTACAGCCATTATCTTCTGAAGAAATAAATGTTGGTTTGTGCATTTAAGGCATCAAATCTTAACTTGACTTCCACAGTGGAAGGCACCTTTTCAGAGTGAAAATAATCTAAAATGCTAGGTATATGCTTGGATAGTCTACCTACTTGTTCTGTAGTACTTTTTGATGAATACTTTTCACTTCATGAGAGCAGAGTATTCTATCCACTTGCATATGTTTTCTGATTATTTGGGTTGTGATAATTGTAAAGGTAAAAATCTCTGTTTTATTTAGAATCATGGGTCCATTTAGTCAACCCACTCCATTGCTCAACTCAACCCATGGGAAGAAAAGGCTTTCATTAGATCCAGTGTGAATTTCAGCTCTTTCAAGTTATGCCCATTGTCCCTTGTGAGGTCACCATGTACTGCTTTGAAAAGCCTGGGTCTGTCCCCTTGATGAGCTGCCTCCCTGTAGACACCACTGAGCTGCCATAAGGTCACTCTGCAGCCTTCTCTTTTCCATGCTGAATAAGCCCCAGTCCTTTAGTCTTGCTCACAAGGCAAGAGCTCCAGCCCTGTCGGGGATCACCAATTGTTGGGGAGTCTCTCCCCAACTGTTAGGGTCACCAGTTGTGGTGGGAAATCACCACACGTCGCAAATAGTCAGGGCGGATAATGCAACAACAGCTTGTGTGCACACAAAGCCTTTATTGAAATACAACTGCAGCAAACTGCTGCGGCACCTACTTACTGCAAATTGCAACTGCAACTGCAACTGCGCAGTTTCTCTCTTATTGCATAGATTTATAGTTTCCCATGGAGTGTTATGATTACGTGCTTTTCTTGGATTGGTTTCAAGTTCTCTGTCTTGCCCAGAGATGAGCGTCTCTCCAATCACCCATTGACACAACCTCTCTGTCTCCTCCTAAACAACACGCCTCCTGCTGTTGACTGACAGCAGGCTGAGCTGGGCTTCTTCCCAGACTGGCCGGGGGGTCACGGCCACACAGCCCCAACCATCATGGGCTGAATTCACTCCAGCTTCTTGATGTCTTTTTTCCTGTATTGCAGGACTTAAACTGGGATGTAGTATCTAGCTGTGGTCTAATGGGCATTGAGAAGAGGGTAAATATCCCTTCCCTTGACCAACCACCTGTGCTTCTATTATCACAGTCTTGGATGCTCTTGGCTGTCTCTACTACCTGAGTATACTTCTTGCAGTACTCCAGGGCCCCCAGGGCTTTTTCCCAGAACTGCTCCCCAGCCCATCAGTCCTCAGACTGTATCACTGCCAGAGATTCTTCCTTTCTGGAGGCAGGATTTTGCATTTGTCCTTGCTGAATTTCAGGAATTACCCATACCTCCAGCCTGTCCAGGTTCCTCTGGATAGCAGCCCTGCTCTCCAATGTATCGATTGTTCTCCCCTGTTCAGTACCAAATGCAGGTTTGATGAGAATGTATACTGAGGCAAAGGAAGCACAGAGTACCTCAGCTTCATCTGTCTCCTTTCAGCAGTGATAGCGTATTTTCCTATGCAGCCGTTCAGCCCTTTATTACTAACATGGTCACTGATGATCTTCTTTTTTGACTTTGACATCATTTGAAAGTGTTAGCTCCAGCTGAGTTTTGGCTTTTTTATGTGCCTAAGAAACATTTCCAAATTCTGCTATATAGCCTGTTTCTCCTTTTACCTCCCATATACTGTTCTTTTTGCATTGGTGCTTAGTCATGAGCATCTTTCCCTGATATGTCTACCTGAATTTCCTGAAGGTTAGTATGGGCCATTCTTATTCCTGGAGGATGCTGTCCCTAAGAACTTGCCAGCTTTCCTGATGTCCTTCAGAGCTATTCCCTGTGGAATCCTTCTTGTTAGTTCCTTGCATAATCACAGTCTTTTTTCCTAGATAAATTCTCACTCATTAATTTAAGTAGAGCAATGAATGATGTTGCAGAGATCTAAATGTTAATTTTTACAATATAAGGTTTGTATGTTCTCATTAGAATCCATAAAGTCAATGTTAATCTTTGCATTTTACCTGATACCAATAAATAAAATGGTGCCATTTTAGGCACTATATATAACCAACAAAGGTCTTGGATTTTGAATCCCAAGATTTTAGAGTTCTCCCTAAATACCTCAAAGGATATAATTTTTATTGAAAATGAACTAACTGAGGGAGTTTAGTGAAGGTATTGATATATTAGCAGTCATAATGACTTCTAAAAGTTCAAAATTCAGTTTTCAGGCTAAGTAAACAATTAAGACATTTTCTAAACCATTTTGGATTTTCCCTTTTTTGCTATCAGACATATGCAGTTTTTGGGGTTGTTATTTGGAAGAAATATTCAGAAGTAGGGGAGGGTATTGGATTAAATTTTATCCACTTATGTTTTCTTTCTTAAAAATAATAATAAAAAAAATTCCAGAGATTATATGTGATCTGTAGGACTTGTCTAAGTGCCATACTGTAAAGTCACATGCAGTATTGAGAACACATCATTACAGCTTCAAGGTCAAAGACAAATTAAATCTTGCTATTGGTGGACCACAGGACCAAAGCAACTTTACAGGCTCACTGAGGTGTATAATATCTTCAGTAATACAGAAGCAAAGAATAACTGAAGATGTTGTTGATGAAGGGAAAGACAGCACAAGCAAATTCTCTCTGTATATTTTGGGTCTATATATCTTAATTTTAAAAAATCTTCCATCTATTCAAAGTTATTTCGAAAGACTAGCCTAAAAAAACCCCAAAGTACAGGCATTATATTAATCCGAAGGCTATCTTTACACTTTTCTTCCTATGAGAATGAAGGAAGTGTACGAACATTTAACGACATTTTTACATTACGTGAGTGTTAGACTTCTTAAAAATTGAAAGAAGCAGAATCTAAATATTCTGTATCTTATAAGAGTGCCTCACCTGTTAGGAATAAGGATAAGGGGGTTTTTCTGTCCTTCTGTTTTTTAGGGCGTGCTTCCAGTATGAAGTTTCAATCATAAATGCCATTTTTAAATGTCCTCTAGGCTTGTCATGCAAAAATGTGATGGGCATTCTCTTTACTTTCCTGTATCCCAAGTTCTATCTTCAAAACCTTTGCAAAAACAACAACTTTCAAGTATATATTAGGTTTATTTTAATTTCTTGTGCTTGTCTGTAACAGGCAAAATGCAATCTTGATGAGCTGTTTGGTTAAGCCTGGGGAGGAAAGTCATCTTCATTTGATCTTGCATATGGATAGAATGAAAAAAAAAAAAGCATCACACAGTTTGCATATATTGTAGCAAGACTTCCGATTCTACTTCTCTATAACTAAGACTACATTTTGTTAGAGAAAAATAAGCTGTATTCTATAGTAAAAACTGAAGAAAGAAAACAGTAATTTTCTAGTATTAGGAAAAACTAAACACTCTTTAGAAAAGTTACTCAATATTCCGTAAGTTAAAGAACATAATCTCATCTTTACGCAAATTGTTTAGTATCTGTATGATTCAGCAAATGATCTTTGTTGCTAAAGTTACAGGCTGATTATGGCTAATCAACTGTGATTCCAAGATCATAGCAAAAGTTTTGGCAGTTTGGCTGTAGGCATTTTCATGTAAAATTATTATTCCTGATCTAAATTCTGAATTTAATAAGCATTCCTAACAAACGGATCATCTGTGGCTCATCAGGAATTATTTTACTTACTACAGAATAAGGGCATGACACCAAACTGAACAGAGAAATTTCCTCGAAGTGTGAGCAGAACTTAACTTCAAGGACATCTTTCTTCATTTCTTGTATCTTACTTTCTTCCCTCTCTTTCTTTCCTTCCCTATCTTTTAAATCTGCCTAAGACTGTAGTCATCACTAATAGAATGATCTCAAAAACCATTTGATCTTTAAAGTTGTGCCGGACACGTCATTCTTATTTCCATTCTCTTATTTCTTTTCTTTTTTTCTTTTTTTCTTTTTCTTTTTTTTTTAAACATATGACATGGCTAATCACAGTGATTGATTGATACATGGTTAAAAGGATTACAGAGAGGAAAGTAGTTGAAAACAATGTCTGCATGCTAATATTTTCTTAAGATGACTTATATCCAGTCTCTTAGCACACCCTGCATAGATACAAGATCAATGTTTTAATAATAAAGTTAAATAATTCATTATTATGTAATGCATGATGGGAAGAAGGCATTTCCTGATACCTAATGGCTGGCAGCAATATTTCAAGGTCTGAGACAGACTCACAAATATAACAGCTCCCCACAAATAATTAGTACTCTTCTATAGTATTAGGAATACATTCCAGAGAATAAGAAAAGAACCCAGATTTTAATATTTAGGTAAAGTAAAAGTTTAATTGAACATTCTCAGGTTTATTTTGTTCTGCTTAAAACAGCTTTTTACCCCTTACTTTGCAAGGAACCATAAAACATTGACAAAGTTCTATTAAGTTAATAACAAGAAATATATAGTAAGAATAGTTCTACTTTGTGACTAATCTAACTGATTTTCTTTTCTTCAGTAGAAGAATCTTCCATGCAAGTAAAGGAAGAGGTATCACACTGACTGTGTGGGTGTTTACCATGTGGAACTCAAATTCTTACTAGACAGAACCCCAAATGAGAGAAATCTCCAAGGTTTCTACTAGCATGTTTATATACCTGCAGTGCTTTTCCATTTTTTGGGATTGTGTTGACAGCTTTACAGATCTGTTTTCTCAGAAGTGACTTTTTTTTTTTTTTTTTTTTTACACATAGGTTTTTAACTCAAGCCTTTAGGATCTCATTTTTAAAGCTCAAGATTCAGCTATCTGAAAGTAATTTGTTTATTATTAAATAGGCTATATGACAAATCTACACATATTACCCTGTCTTTTACAGCTTTGGTTATTCTGATTTCTCATCTGTTAATCTTTTCCCTACCTCATTCCCTAGATATTTAATAAATTGAAAAATTAGAAAGAAATGCTCAAGAACATTGAATGGAAAAAGAAGAAACAGGATTAAAATCATGTAAGTTTAGCTACTCAAATGTTGTGGGTGTGATTACACTAATAAAACTTTAGATGACTACAAAATAGATGTCTGGAGATGATAGTTGCAGTAGGCTGACTTCCTTTATAGACAAGAAAGAAGAAAAAGGCACTTTCAGGTTATGGTCCATTTAGCTTGGTTTAGATACCTGCTTTAGAATAAGATGAATCATGCCCTTGACTCCACTAACTATATTGACCACATCTTTATTGACTATAGAGGTACCCAAGGATGAAGACCTTAAACATGGATTCAGATATCAAAACCCACAGAGTGACATTTATATTCTCATTTTTAACCTACAGAAAAGATGAAAAAAGAAAATAGTAAAATATATTCCCATATGCCCTGTCCTATTAAAAATATTTCTCCAAATAAGCGAATTATATTCTCTTTATATATACAAAAACATATGTAAAAATAGAATAATGGGCATAAAAAACATAGCTTTGCAACAAGAAATTTCAAGTTATGGGTCTTTCCTTGTGCATTTTTCCAATTGCACATCCTAACTGTTAATGTGAGAGAATTGAGATAAAGTCACAATAGTCAGAAGCATCAGCAAGATGGCTAAGTATGTCTTTAATATTAAGCTTCTGCTTTATTCGTACTCTGTGGTATTCTTCCCACTGGCAATTCATAGCCTGAGAGCCTCACCCGCAGATGCAAAGGAACTCTTTGAACACCTGTGTGACATCATTAGGGTGGTATTATGTCATGTTATGTGATAACTCAATGATTAAAGTGCTCATCAATAAGGCAGGATATAATTTTTTCTCATCTTATTTTCACAGCTTTTTTCTGTGGAAAGGAGTTGAGGAGTGGTGGTAGGATAGAGGTGTGGGGAAGAAGCAGATTAGAAGAGAATGAAGACATGTATACATATTTGTGTGTTTGATTCATGTCGAAAAGCTCAGCTGAAGGGTTAGGATGAATTCCCTGATTGTGGGATTATCACAGAGTTTTCTCACTAAGTATAAAAACATTCCTTTGATCAAGGCTGTAACTCCATCTCCTAATGACAGATCTAACTACAAGGTGGAAGAGTCATGCCGTTTCCTTGCTGCTGATTTAAAATCGAGACATCAGCTCAAGATCTAAATGATCTTGAGACAGATTAATTGTACCCTAAGCCAACATACTACTTCATGGGATATGGACAAAATTTAATGTAGTTTCTTGACTTCAGCTGAACTGAAGCCACAATTATGTTCATGATATTTTTAGCACTGCATCAGTAGGCATTAACACTGCATCCAAACTGTATCAAGATGTAGCAGGGGAAACTCTGAAAGCTTGATTCTCCAATCCTCGAACTACGAGGCTTGCTGGATCCTGCTGACACTCATTTCCTGACTTTATCAGGAACCTAATTTACTTTCTCAATCTGCAATTTCAGCCCAGATGGTCTTTAAGGGCCACAACACAAGTAGCTCATAATTGTTCTCCTGATATGATGATTCGAGTACTTAAAAGGTAGCCACATGGTTGAACCAAAGGCCCTAAGACAACAAAGTTTCCATAGCATTTTCACTGTTCAAAGCAGTGGTTTCAGAATATCATAAGGGTTTTTGTCTCTGTATGTCTTCAGAGAAAAGAAGATTTTTCTGAACAATAATAAACAGTATTTTGATTTTAATTTTGCTTTAAAAACCTCTCTCTGATAGACAAAAACTCTTTTTGTTTAGTTTAATAGGAAAATATTCTCAAGTTTAACATTTCTTAAGCATAGACATACAGGCTATTTTAGAGAAATTTCACCGTTCTTTACAAATGGAAAGATACCTCCTCTTTAACAAACACGAGGTGGAAGACCTAGGCTGATTTTTAGCTATCTGAGGAATATATAGCACACTATCAAACACACTCTTGTCCTTCACTGCTTCACCACTCAATGCATGTTTCCATTTACGACACTTGTTTTTCACTCTGAATCTGAAGGGTGAAGGATGAAGAGGTGAAAGGAGGGGAGCAGTACAAAATGGAGCACTTTACCAGTAGCCCCTATGGCTGGATCCCCTGTAAGTCACATCATTGTGATCATAAAGATATGTGCAAGATACACACAGCTCTCAAGGGACTGAGAGGGGATTTAATATAAAGCTTGTACTACAATGGTTAAAGAAGATTCTGTCGTTCTGTGAGCGGAGTTTCATAGTGTCTCTTCTGTACAGATATCTAACACTAAAGGAATGGTCCTCTGTCCTTTAAAAAACCGTCTTCTGAGGCAAAAGAGCTAGCCCTCCTCTGAAGACTGAGTACTAAGACAGTGTCTAAGGAAAAGCTAAAAAATAAAAACCCCAATTCTACTGTATTATGACTCAGATTCTCCAACAGGCAGTGCAGAAGCAGTCTGTCATGCCTTCTTACAGTCTGTTGACCAAAGCAAAGCACTGCTTTGCACAGGAACGTGAGAACACAACTCATTCGGTGCAGTCATACCAGTGTTATGATGTTTTGTTGCATAAAAATGCAAGTCATCTAAACAGTGTTGACAACAGACACACAGAAAAAAAAAAAGTGTTAAGGAAGTTAACATGTTTTAGTCTCAGAGTGGCTAAAATATTGATCATTAACTTACCTCCAGACAGCTTCATGAACTATCCACCACACAGAACATTATGGCTCATTTGATGTCAACTTTATAATCAACTAGGAACAAATACCTCTAACTCGCCCAGAAAATCTTAATGGAAATGAGCCACTGCAAAAAAACCCAAACAAACAAAAAAACCCCCAAACAAACAAACAAACAAAAAAAAAACCCTAAAAAACCCCAAACCATATAAGAATAAATATGAAAAAAAACTTCAACCATATATGAATAAACATGAATTACACACAAAAAAAGAAACTCCCTACAGGAACACTTTTATAAAAGAAGGGAACTTGAATAGTAATGCATTTTGCCAGCTTTAATGCAAATCTACCCGAGGCACATAGAGGAAAAGAGTATCATCTCTTACCATTTGATGTGCCACAACTGAACCACTAAACACAGTCAAGACAATGCAACAGTAACCAAATACCAGTTTATAGCCATCATTCACAAACACTTCATTGATCTTCTTGGAATTTCTTGGTAAGGGATTTGGAGTCCAAGGTTGATTTGTTATTACCTTGATGGTCAGGCAAAAAAATGAAGCCAGTCTCTCTTGAATTAACTCAAATTAACACTCAGAGAAATATTCATTTACTATAGATGGCTAGAATGAATGAGTTAACCCAGTAACTTGAAAACCTGTTCTTCTGACTAGTCATCGCAAACTAGAATATTACAAGGAAAAGACAAAAAAGATGTTACAAAATTGTCTCTTTAATGCAGTTCTTCTCAGCACTCAAGAGGAAGATTCTAAGTAATTTATTTTAACTTACTGGGAATAGAGAATAATCTAGAAAACAATTTTTAGTGAGTCTTTTGGTTCACATTAGATGTGGAACAAATGTTATGTTAAACATAATCTGTAACATTTAATTGCAAGTCCCTTTTCTGTCAGATATTTAAACTTTTTTGTAATTATGAGCGTTGTTCCTGAGAGATCTATATATAATCTGCAATACCTTCATTGTTCTATTACCTAAAAGGAAACCAATGAAACAATTCCTGATTATTTCTTGTTCAAAGTTATGAAATATTTTACAAGAATATAATGAAGCAAAGGGGGAATACTACCTAACAATTCTGATACATTTGAAAAAAGGATTTGTTCAAGAAAATGAACCTGTAAGAAATTCTGTTTTGATAGCATGTCATAATAATATTAGTTAAATTGTTCTCTCTTCCTTTTCCTCTCTCTCTTTCTCAAGATTATTTTATTTTTCATTATTTTAAAGGGAGAAAAGAATATTAGAATTTTAATATTAAGTCCCTCTCTCAGGAGAGGACTGCTGCTTCTCTCACTCCAAAGGACTGTGCATTGACCCAGTATGTAACAGCTAGCAGTGAGCAAGTAGGTGGCCTTTCTTCCTCCTGCTGAGCTGCATCTTACAAGAAACCACAGCGTATAGTAAAAGAAGAAACACAACACACAAAATATATGTTATTTGTCACCCTTAATATGAGCTCGTTTGCATGTATATCAAGCCGTTTCAGAGTGTGCATTGAATTTGTCACCAGTGGAAACATTCTCTGCCTTCTGACAACACCCTCTCTCCTCAAACCAGAAACCAAGCATTATACAGGTCTTTTACAGAGAACTGGTTAATGTACCTGCTTTAAAGCTGTTCTTAATGAAACATATAATCCCATCATAACAGGATATGAAGTTAGAATAGATGATTATTTTAACCTTTGTAGCTTGGAAAAGCAAGTATTCTTAGAATTAGCTTTTAAAAAGGTCCAGCTTTTTAAAATAAAAAAAGGTTACACGTGTTTCCTCGAGGAAAGGAAACCTGATCAGAGATTACAGTAAATTACAAAGAAACTGGAAGTGCACATTTTCTTAAATGAGATGTTGGACTTGCAAGTCTGTCGCACCAAAATATTGTCAGGGTCCTGGAAGCACCACCAGGTCTGGCTATCCCTACCCAGTCTTGTTGGTCTCCCATCACCCTGCACATAGCCCAGGACCTGATAGCTGCCTCCATCAGCCCTCTGACCCAGCAATATTGCAGCAGGGCTGGTCCTCAGCTCCTCACAACCCTGCCTTGCCCAGCCATGGGCCCTGCTGAGCCAGGCCCACCTGCAGGTGCACATTCCAGCCCAGCCTCAGCTCATCTCCATTCCCAGGCAGGTGCCAGATGTCCAAGGCTGGGGCTGCCCTGGTGGCCTCCAGCTGCACTGCTCCTGACTGGGGTGCTGAGATGGGCCCTGGCTGCCAGGCTCTGCCCTGCCCTTCCTGGCCCAGCAGAGGGTCCAACATCTCTAGTGTCAGCACCAGGGAGTTGCTGGCCCTCATGTTACCTTTCTATTGGTAATGCTTGGGACACCATTCAAACAGCACAAAAGAAGTCATAGCTCCTTTTAAGGCAAACAGCTTATGTAACTTAGAATCATAGAATCATTTAGGTTGGAAAAGATCTTTAAGATCATCAAGTCCAACTATTAACCTAATACCGCCAAGCCCATCACAAAACCATGTACTTCAGCACCACATCTACACATCTTTTAAATACCTCCAGGGATGGGGACTCCACTGTTTCCCTGGGCAGCCTGTTCTAGTGCTTGACCAATCCTCTGTGAAGAAATTTTTCCTAATATCCGATCTAAATCTCCTCTGGCACAACTTGAGGCCCTTTCTTCTCATCCTGTCACTTGTTATATGAGAGAAGAGACCAACACCCACCTCTCTACAACCTCCTTTCGGGTAGCTGTAGAGAGCGATAAGGTCTCCCCTCAGCCTCCTTTTCTCTAGACGAAACACCAGTTCCCTCAGCTACTCCTCATAAGAGTTGTGCTCTAGATCCTTCACCAGCGTTGTTACCTTTTTGTGGACATCTTCCAGCACCTCGATGTATTTCTTGTAGTGAGGGGCCCGAAACTGAACTCAGTATTGGAGGTGCCGTCTTTATTTTGGGCCATTCTCCCGGACATTGTGCCCCTTGAAAACTTTGTCTTTAACAACTTTAACAGCAGCGACTACTTTTCTTCTATGTCTACTGATTAGTGCTGAGTCAGGAATAAATCTTCCACAGTTTACTGCACTATTTCAGCAACAATTACTTCCTGAGATATATTACACACAGGATTTTTGATGAAATATATGTTGTACTTCAAGGTTAGGTTGAGGATCACCATTTCTGACTGCTTGGTTACGAGGTTTATCTTCTTCAGGAAATGTAAATAAATACACTTAACATGCACTTATTTTCCTCTGGAAATGTAAATATATACACTAAACACACCTGTAATGATAATTTCCCCAAAATAATGTTTAGGGAAAACATCAGTACTGGCAGAAGAGATATTTATGAGACAAGGAGAGTAACCTTCCCCATTTCAGGGTAGGATGATAATTTTCACTTAGTTTCTAGACTGAAGTTGGCAATTCTTTCTTCACTTAAGAATGCATGCATTAAATAAGTGTCTAAAAATAGAATAACATAAAAATAAAATTAGAGCAATAAAAGTAATAAAATTTGAATTTGTCCTGTGAGGAGAGAACTGTGAACTACAATATTATTATTTGTCTCTAGTACTCGGAGAATGATTCAACCATAGATTTGAAAATTGCAAAAGAATTGAAACTCCATATAGATGTTTGTAGAGTAGATACTAAAATCATTATACCAGCTTTCTAGCCAGTCTTTCCTGAAATCTCTGTTACATAGCACTCAGTTTTGGAAAACATATTTCTGGTGGTATAAATATTGTCACATGAATTTGATGTATTAGACATTCAATGTACTTAGACATTCAAGGTACTTTCCTATGAAAAATAAAACTTTCCCCCAAACTCGTGATGATAACATTTCCTAAACCGCAGAGTTCCAGTAGTATCTTCAGTAATGTGGAACAATCGCATTTTTACCCCCTAAAGATACAGAAGTTACTATTTGCATAAATTTACAACTCTTTAAGTAGGAAGCCCATGGTCTTCTGTAAGCATTCCAGACAGCCAATTACAATCAATGATTGGATATTGCTACCAACTTGAAAACAGGGATACTTGAGACCATTGTAAGCACTTCACATTCATAAATATGTTTCATAAATATGAGGCTGACATCTCTCATTGTAGTCCATAGACTGGCAGCAAGGTGTCTGCCTGGATTTTGGTTGCAAATTATATTTCTGAGGAAGGACAACATCTTAAGCAAGTACCCTTATGACTGGATTACTGCACGGAAGAGGTCTGGTTTTATTTTGCAAGGCATTTGGATTTTAAAAAGAGAAAAAAAGAAAAGAAAAAATAGGAGCTGGTCCTAAGGAGATAAAGGCATGTAATTTTGATCTAATACTTACTTTAGAAATGAGAAAACCCCAAACATAATCCTAACAACTCTGCTAGGAGCTGTTAGTCATGTAGCATTTCTGGCTGATTTTTCTCAGGTGTTCATTAACCATGTAGAGAATTAGTACAGGTGGTCAGGACCAACCAAGGTGGAACTAGAGGCTTAATTAGGAGATATTATCTAATTGCGCTTTTCACAGAACCGCAGAATGATGGAGTTCAGAAGGAACCTCTCAAGATCATCTGGTCCAATGCCGTTGCACAAGCTAGGTCACCTAGACCGAGTTGTTGAGGAACATGTTCAGATGGCTTTTAAATATCTCCAAAGATGGAGACTTCAGCGCCTCTCTGGGCCACCTGTGTCAGTACTCCGTCACCCTCACAGTTAAAAAGTGTTTCCTCATGTTCAGATGGAACCTCCTTTGTTTTCATTTGTGCCCATTGCCTCTAGTCCTGTCACTGGGCACCACTGAACAGAGCCTGGCTCCATCATCTCATATGAGGTCCCTCCAGATAGCAGCAAACCCTCTGGTGTATCACCCGCTCCTCCCAGTTTTCTGTCATCAGCAGATTTGCTGAATGCATACTCTTCCCATCTTCTAGATCATTAATGAAGATGTTGAACAGGACTGCACCGATATTGCTCATCACTGCATAGAACCCGTCCTTCTGTAGCTCCATTTTTCTTTTTTTTTGGTTGAAATCCTCCCAATGTCTTTGATAGACATGGAAAAAAAGGTGTTCTATTTTCCTGGCACCTTTATGTAGCATGTCTAGGGTGTTACCCAGAAGGAGAAGGTAAAACACACACACAAGTAAAAATTATATATCTTTAAATACAGTAAGATATATAACACACATTTAACATTCTGTTTATTTAATGCAATATGTGTTTAACAGTCCGTGACAGCCACAGGACTATGGTCTATGGCATCTCCTTTCTCCCATCGGCTGTGCAAAATGTGTTGCTGCCTAAGGAAGTCCAGAATCTGTCAGAAAAGCCAAACATGTAAAAATGAGGAACTGAGAATTCGTAACTTCTCAGGCTGAAAAGAGTCTTGATTATGAAGGCAGCATCAAATTCTCTTAAATATATTGTTTGCTCTATTCCCAGTGAATGTATAGTAAGTAGCGCTATGATGCTGTGCGTTATAATCTCCATAAATTGCAAATTACGATGCTGAGTATAGCTTTTGAGAAAATTAAAATACAGTCTGTGTTGGCAGCACAACGTCAGTTAAAAATGGTAATTGCATATAAATCTGACTTACAGGGTTTTGGTTATAAGTAATTTGAGTTACTAATATAAACAAGAATTAAATAATGATGAAATAATTATTTTCTAGTTGCTAAGTTTCTGTACTTTTTTTCTGAAGCAGTTAATCAATTCCTAATACTCACTACAATGAATACTGTGAAACATTTCTGGTGTGACATTACTGGAAAGTTTAGTACATGGATTATATCTAGATGTATGTGGCCTTTCGTAAGCTTCACTCTGTTCACTTCCATCAGATCAGTGAAATAATGTGTGATATAACAATTATTCGTAATATGTCAGGTTAAGCTTTATTTACGTTCTGTCATCCTGCCATGTCGTAAAATCAGTTGTCACTTCCATGTGGCACACAGGTTCTCATGCATCCTAAGAAACTTGCTGACTTGTAGAATAAATTCCATACTACACCTGAGCTTAGCTGCAGCTCAGAGGGGTACTGAGCGATCTGTTTCCACGGAGGTTAATTTGTTGTTAGCCCTCCCAGGCTCTGCTCAATTCACTGGGGCTGCATGGGGTTCAACTGAAAACTATCATAACAAGTTACACGTTAACTTTATAGAGCCAGTGAGATGTTTAAGTACCCTTTCTTTTTAAATAGATTACAATTACCAGTCCCACATTGCTGGAAAGTAGCTAAATTTATATTAAAAAAAAAAATTATAAA
>NW_010387775.1:75218-81603 GCF_000710305.1 Buceros rhinoceros silvestris
GAGAAAAAAAATAAAGGTGTTGGGATATTTGATGTCTTTCCTCTGAATTATGAATTAATGAAGGGAATGGAATGCAAGAGCCATGAAATAACAGGGAAAATAACCAGAAATAATTTGGTGATCTGTCTCTGACACAGCATTATCTGCATTTTTAGTTAATAGTCACAAGGCAAAAAAAAAGAAATTTCAGAGCATGTGTTTATCCACCTTCATGCTAGTTTGACACACATATACATCGAATGCATTGTCAAATCAACAGTTTGTTTTTAAATTGTTTTGTGTTTTTATTAATTTCTGCATCCATTACATTGTTTTCTGATGAATCATCATTCCACCTCCTTTCTCACTGTTTTCTCCATGTATACTACCAAGCATAATCTTACATTTCTCAACTGAAATTATGCTAGACATGATGTCTGGTGGAAAAACTGAATATTACTCTGATAGTGGGGTTTTCTTCGTTAGAACATGATAATTGCTGTTACATTGTCTAACTTCTGCATTTTCATCCATCATATTTTATTTGTGACTTAGATTTCTTTTCCCTTTCTTAATACCTTTTTTGTCTTAATACTACATCTATTATTTGAAGAAAGTAATTTAGAACTTTGAATGTTTTATAAATCTAAATGTACACATTTTAACCTAATCTACAAAAGTCTACAATACTTTAGATCTTCATGGAGAGTTCATGTTTTATGAACAAAACATTAATTTTCAAGGCAAATTTGCTCAAAATAATATAACGGAAAATTTCACAGCTAAAATATTTCCATCTGCAGGCCAAATGGTCAAACTTTTATTTGGAAATGTTTTTAAAGGACCCACGTTATTGAATCTCCTGCACTGTTGAATATTCAACATTAATTTTGATAATCATTTTGACAGGAGCAGGGAAAAAAAGAAGACTCTATCTGCAATGCATTCTGGCCATGTAGTGAAATACTGTGTTAGAGCAAAATATTGGAATTTTATGTAAACTCTTCGGAAATGCAAATATGAAAATTATTTATGAAGTTATTTCTGAAGGAATGCACTGTATCTGCTAGTATAACTTTTTTTTTAATAGAAAACTGATACTGGATAACATGAAAAATAATGCTCTAATAGGCAAAATTGTAGATATTAGTTTTGTTAAGACCGAAGACCTGGAAATCCAAATAGAAGAAAAGAGAGTTGACCAAGGTGCAGAAAGAATAGCTCTGCAACATGAAACAGCAGAATTTGAAATACAGAGTTTAATGGCTGAAAATTTGGGCCCGGTTTCTGAAACATCACAGAGCAAAATGGTTTGCCATGTAAGTAAGCATTTCTGATGTGCGCAAGTAGTACAAATTCTGAATTTACTATGGAAAATCTAATTCTCTGTTAGCAAGTAGAAGAATATGTACATCAAGGTTTCATTTAACTGTTAAAGAATGTCTGTTTGGAGGTGGTGTGGTGGCAGAGGAAAGAAGAAATAAAATGGTAACAGGAAGGACTGTAAAGAGTTCATTGGGGGAAAAAAAAAAGAAAAAGCCCAAAGTTAATATGATAAGAGTAATAAAACATATTACTGTTCATTGAGATCTTTGTTCAGCAAAATAATTAGTCTTCTGTATCTCTTAGAAATTGAAGCTATACTATTCTGCAACTATTCTCAAAGAGAATCTTTAAAGCTTAAATTTAGTGGCACACGCATGTTCACAAATGTGTTTAATCTCCTTACGGACACATGCAGACTACTCTGTGATAATATTAAAAGTTCTACTTCTGACTAGTTCCCTTTTTTCAACCTAGAGGGAAGACATGGAAGTTCACTACAGATTGGTTCTTTAATCCTGTAACAGAAAGTAGCCATGTTCTAGTTATGCAACGTACCAACAATCTTTACCATACACAAAATATTATCAGTTCATATTATCTAGATGAATTATGTTCAGTTTGCAGTTAAGCGAATTATAGTGGTCGTCAATATGTCATTATCTTTGATTGAATTGTGCATTACATCATATATGTAAAAAAGAGGCTATGAAATAGAATGTGAATTAACTGTGCTAATTTTGATGACTCTTTCAGTGCATTGAGCTGGATGGTGCTAAGGATTCCTTTGCATGTAAATATATCAAATAGAATTGGAAATCAAATTTTGATTGTTGCCCTTTTCTTGCGTATTTGGCTGATATGTTGATTGCCTGGTTTAATTTTTCTGATTGCACAGCCAATTGCACATAAGTGTGTTTTGCAAATCAGCATTTGGCCCATAAGGAATTTCACAGAATACTCCTTTCATTTTTTTGTCCTTGTTATGAATAAAAAATAAGTTACTGTGTAATGGTTATAATGTCTTAATTTTCTTACAAAGCAGAGTAATTAAAATAACCTTTAAATAAGCATAGCATTGACAAGTATATACTTTTTTTTCCCCATAAAAAATGTTCAATCACAGATATATGTAAATATTTATGAAGGAATTATATTTAACAACCTTTAGAATATATGGGTGTTATATATTTAAATACTGAATGAAAACAGTTTCTTGTGTGTATGATGAAGTTATTTTGATCCTATGAATTTGTTGAAGGATGATATGAAGAAGCGAAAGTTTAGATAAAAAAGCTTCAGGCCTGAATTTTTTTAAACAATGTTTATGTCACACAAAAATGTGTTTTGCTTAACCAGAGAACAACTAAAAACATCTCACTCCATATGTTTCAGCAGAAAAGACCTACACCACTTACAATAACTTTTTGATTTTATATAAAAGAGAGAGCAGAAGTAATTTCTCCCATGAGATGTGAAGAAGCATGAAAATTATGAGGAAGTCACAGATAAATTCGTTGGAAGTACTTGGCTGGAGAACAGGCCCATATTTAATGTACTGAACAAAGATAATGGAATTTGTCTTAGTGATAATAAAAGATGTAAATAGACCTGTCTTCAGAGGTCTGATAAATATTAACGGTTAACAGTGTTGTAGTCTAAAATCATCTTTATTATGTTATGGGATGTTATGCAGGCAATAAACTCTGTGTAATACAATATGCTGTCCTGATGTCTCTCAACATGATGTGATATGTCTCCATATGCTTTCCAGCAACAGCCATTCCTTGACCTAATTCTTTCATTTAGTTTTATGAATATTTAAATAACAATCATGAAAAGAAAAGATGTTGATTATAATTTTAAAATGTGTCTAATGGCTATCCTTGTAGCTTACTTTGCAGTAATATATTCTTACATTATTTTTCAGTGATAATGATGTGTTCTCATTTTGAAAAACTTACTATGTAATCCATTTTGTCTGTAGACCCTACATTATCTTGAACCTGAATACTAATGTGTTTAGCTTCTAGAGGTCTCTTGTTAAAATTTCAATAATAAATTAAGGGAGATAATCTACATCCATTTACTTGTTCATAATAATTTTAATTTCCTGTCAAAATAAACATTTCCATGAGGAAAGGTTAAGGTACTTGTAAAAGCATGTCTGAAGAGAGATGCTTTGACCTCACTGTACAATCTTCCAAGAATTAGTTTTGAGGAACCTAAATTAAAAATAATAAATCCATATCGCACACAAGGATCCATGTGCTTTAAGCGCCATTTCATGTAGTAATAAATACAGTTTGTATAGTGCAGTGTGATATATCACTGGGAGACGTGCAGTCCCTGCACCTTTCTTGTTCACTCACTAGTTGCACAAACTGCACTAGTGCATTCTTACACCATTCTGTTGGAAAATTCAAACAGGTTCTTCTAAAAATTTTCTTCCATATATTTTTGTTTAACCTCTTTCAATAAATATGTATGATCTAAAGTGTCTTTTAAGCTGTGGGTTTGTTATTATTCATGAACATGGTGCATACATAAGTTTATTAGTGCAATAGACTTCACTGATCATATTGACTAGGTCTCCACTAACCACGGTGGTCATTTAGATGCCTAGCTCACAAAAACACACCAGCATTTAGCCATTTTGAGGCATCTATGATAGGGAGCCAAAACTTTCTAGAATCGTGTGTTCAATTCTGTTTCCTGATGCAGGCATTTACTGTCATTTGAGGGATTATAGCACGCGCAAGACATGTACAGTATATTTGCCAGCAGACCAATGGGTGACCCCTGTCTTTCTGGAGCAACAACCTGAAGTCATGAACAAAAACTTTCTTTATCTCTACTATACATTTCTATGTTTGACAAATGAATTAAGCTGAAAATTCAAGCATGCAGAAACCCTAGTCTTTCTTATTTTCTTTTTTTTTTGTTTTCTTTGCAAGCATCTTTGAACATAATATAGCTATTCATGGGTGCTGGATTGCCTTTTCAGCATAAGAGATAGCCTGGAGAGGTGACTCTGGAAGATACATATATAGCGATAGATGAATGAAGACCAGAGAATAAGATCAAAAGTTGGGCTCCTGACAGGTCACATTGCTCAAGTGGTAGCTTACTCCCTGGATCTGTTTTGAACAGCTCTAAAACATTCTGTCCAACACATATTTGCTTATAAGGCAAAAAACCTAACCAAAACTAACAAACCCTGTGGATGCACAGTCATCAGTTTCTTGCTCTGGTTTATGTAAGAGGGTAGAGACAGATAAAAGATAAAAAAAAAAGGTGTAAATAGGTCTGTAATTAGGCCACTACCTATTCATAATGACAACAGCAAATGAGAATCATTTTTATCTGAGATAATTATTTATTTTTTATTTCTTAGTATTTTTATGAGAGAGAAAATATATTATTGTATGGAGGCATGCTAACATTTTGAAATGTATAGGTCAAGGCATCCTTTAGATTCCTCTCTATTCTCTTTCCCATGGAGATTCTGGCAGCTGATGTGAAAGCATATTATTGGCAAGACTGACTATTTATCAAATAATTTATCTTCATTTGAGAATAACACCAGGTGTTTCAAACTACCAGATTTTAGCCATTCTGCCTAAGAATTTCCATGTTGGGTATATCCTTAGAAAATACCAGCCTACATGACTCTAGGAATGAGAGCAAGGAAAGGACTATCTATTCATGACTGATTTTGCTCTTTCTGACCCAGAACGGAATGAGGTGCCACAGCTTTTTGCACTGTACTTTCTTGTTATTTCATTAACTTTTCTATAGTTTCTCATAGTAGGGAACAAGAGATAACACAATGATGAAAGTACAAAATGCTAAAGACAGCACCTTGAATACTGTGTTCAGTTTTGGGTCTCTCAATACAAGGATATTGGGGTGCTGGATGGTGTTCACTGAAGAGCAATGAAACTCACGGAGAGTTTAAAGCACAAATCTTATGAAGAGCAGCTGAGGGAGTTGAGGTTGTTTAGTCTGGAGAAAAGGAGGCTGAAGGGAGATCTTATTGCTCTCTACAACTACCTGAAAGGAGGTTGCAACAAGGTGGGTGTTGTTTTCATTTTCCAAGTGACAAGTGATAGGTCAAGATGAAATGGCCTAAAGGTGCACAAAGTGAAATTTAGGTTGGAAATTAGGAAAAATGTCTTCTCTGAAAGGTTGTCAAGCTCTTGAGCAGGTTGCCCAGGGAAGTGGTGAAGTCACTAGGTGTAAAAAAATGTGTAGATCTGGTGCTGAGAGACACGGTTTTGTTGTGGACTTGGCAGTATTAGGTTAATTGTTGAACTCAATGGTCTTAAAGTTCTTTTCCAATCTAAATGAGTCTATGATTCTATGATTCTATGTCTTAGTCTTCATGAAGATCCAGGAGAAGATAGAAAGGAATCTGATGATGAACCAGGACCAAACAGAAAAAGGAATATCCTGAGGCAAAAAGCTTGAAACAAAAAGAAAGAACAGCTGAGTGAAACAAGAATTAGATGGGAAAAGAAGTCAAAATATAAGCTGTGAGTAGGTCAGTGTGGAGTGTCTACAAGAAGCTGGAAGAGTGCATGAGCGTGTGTGTGTAAAATAGAAGAAAAATAAGGACCTACAATCAGGAAGGAATTTGACTGAGTGAAAAATACTGGTCACCTTTGGGGTGAGGTGGGGAGGTGGGAGAGGGTGGAAAAAGAGGGGGGAAAAAAAGAAAAAAAAAAAGCTGCTACTTCAACATAGCACATTCTTTCAAGGCACATTGTAGAAAATATGTCCTCCATCTTTAAATGTCCACAGAAAACATTTCAGATATAAATTCGAAAGTTGTATGTTTGCTGCCTGTCTCAGATGAAGTCAGTCACTCTCTAGGGGACTCATCTCAGCTGTCTATGCATAGGTATCTGTGCAACTTGAAGATGTGGAGTATTCAACAGTCTTACTTCTAACTAACATATTACAAAGAACCTACAGGACATGTGTTCTCCCGGAAAAGCAAGAGCAGAACAAAAAGGATACCCCACCGTCACTCATCCAGCTGTTAATAACTACTTTTTCAATCAGCTGGATCCTGCTG
>NW_010387775.1:81723-89746 GCF_000710305.1 Buceros rhinoceros silvestris
GTTTCCTTATTTGATTTTTAGGATGAACTAACAACTCTCGATCTTCCCTCAAATACCCGGTGGGGATGGGGTTCGGCCTTGTGTATGCAGGTGTGACTAATGACATTGAGATGCCCTTGCTAATCCGACCCAGATTCCAGATGCCACCGCAGACAGGCATAGGTCTTCCATGAATTTGTGTCATAAACTGAGGTCTCATGTAGACTAAGTTATTCCAAATGGCACTTAAGGCTTGTATTTAGGAAGCACAGTCAGTCCCCAGAAATCCACTGATGACTGTAGGAACTCAGTCCATTGACTGTCACGTATCTTAACTTGGACATTTTAAAGTTAGGACTAGACTGTGGGTCAGAACCCCACCTTTATATATAGACGACATTTGTTCTATCCCACAGTCTTAAGACTAGTCATCTTTTACAACCCTGACTGCCAAAACATACAATCAGAGGCGGCAGTGAAATAACTTTTTTCTGTACTCTGAACAGCTAAATTACAGTTTAGTGTTCTGGGTTTTTTCAAATATGAAAAATCAGATCATGTCTCTCAAATTAAGTTCTGAAATAGAGGATAATATCTCTATGCCTTTGTTCCTCATATATACAGTGGAAAGAATGATGCATACTTATCTCACAAGAATGTCATTAACATGCATTCACTAGTTTTTAATATAATATTGAATATTATAGTAAAGGGGAACATAAAAAAATTCCAGGAGGAATTATTCCTGTATTCTGAAACTGGTTTGAATATGGTGTCATAAATAAGGCATATGTTTATCAGGGAAAAGAAAGGAAATTATTGAGTAGTTACTTGCCAGATAAGCATGACTTGTTCTATATACTCAGTGATGCCGGCAGCTTCTGGAAAAATTATATAAGAGCATCTAATAAAAGATCATATGTACATGGAAGGACCAAATTAAGGTCACAGGCAGAGCCTTAACTATAGCTTTTTTAAGTTTTGTAAGTAGTTGACTTCCTAACCTATGAAAAGAGTCTTTTAAGATAATTTTCATAAGACTGTAATATTACTTAACTCAAACTGGGCAGCTAACGCAACCTACAAACCCACAGCTATATAGAGTAACCCGGGTTGTGTCATAACCCATTCTCTTTCTCTATTATTTTAAATTGTTTAATGCATAAAAATTGCTGAAATTGGCCATTTCAGATTTTCATTTTGGCACTGACAGACTGAAAGGTATCTTTTGAAGTTCATATATAGAGCAAAGTTATCTGCTCTTAGTTGTACAGTTCTAAAGCCCTGTTAGATATCTAAAGCTCTTACTACTTCAACTCAGCAGATAAGTTCCTTTTATTCACTGAATTTCTTAATGTTACAGAACATTTTCTGACAGTAACGTTTTTTGTAGAGCTGCCCTTGTCTTCCTCTTCCCATTTACACTGACTCTAAAAAATCTCATTCTTGCAGACACATTTTAGAAGTTGAATAAAAAGCCAGTGTGTAAGTCTTTCAGAAAACTATAAATGAAACGACCTAAAGGCTCTTGTGTTCATTGAAAATCATTATCTGGGTTCACTTTTTTTTCCCTTTTTTTAATCAATACTAATATAAAGGTGATGTCCAGAGCCCGTCTGTCAAAGTTGTCTGTCAGCTTCTTTTATGGATTGTGCAAAAATTACACTGGAAGCATGTGATGTTTTTTATCTTGAGGAGGAAGTATGACAGTAGAGGTGTATTCACTGTCAGGTAATTCGTTGCCGTTGACTAAGAACACCACCTACAAACCCCAAGAGAAATAGAAAATAGATCCAAATGTAAATCTGATGCTTTTAAGAGGCATGATGATTAGATGCTTTTATCTCCTCCTAAAGCTAAAATAATAGATAAAGCAGTCTCAGAATTATGTGAAAAAGATGTAGTATTCCTGGAATAATTCACACAATTTGAGAGTGAGCATTAGTGATACAATAGCAGCATAATGACAAATGGAATGATGTGGTAAAAATCACTAGTCATACACTGTTTTTAGAAATAATATCATTAGAATTCATAGAAAATATTTGTTAAAGCCATTTACAACATTAGAAGTGAGGACCAGGAAAGATTAGAAAGACAGAGTGTAGGCAAGTCAAAATCTCGTGATGACAATACTCATCAAAAATTTTAGCTTTCAGAATTCATTACTTTACATATCAAAATAAAAAAATACTGTGGGTCCCAAATCAGAAGTCCTAAAAGTTTCTTAGCAGAAAAGATTACCTTACGCTTCAGCTCTTTCTTTTCTGTAAATAAATACATGAATGAAGAACAGGGCATGAATTTTAATATTGATAGATATGAATCCTTTTCTCCAGCTGTGTACATTCCTCAGTTATGTGAGTGTATATATTCCATTATTCTGACTGAGATAATATAACTGTAAATATTTACTCTACCTTTGCATTTACAAGCCTCATTTTGTTCTGAGTTGTTAGTCAGTTGAATGTTGCACAAGCATATAAAAATGCAATACTCTGTCCAAAGGTATTATGCCCAAAAAATCTCAGATAGAAGAAAGATTTAAAGTTTGGGACACAACACCTGCTAATTAGTGTAATAAAATAAATGGAACTGATTTATTAATTAAATTTGATAATGAAGAAAGTGTTTGCTCTGAGTATATTTCCATTGTCAGTAAGAACTAAAATAAATGATTTTGAAGAATGAGAAAGAGAAGAAGCATAGATCAACATGGATTTAATGTGAAACCTACTACATAAAAAAAAGATGAAGTAACTTGGAATGCTCATTGTCTAACATAAGCACTAATGTGATTAGAGTGAAGGTTATTATAAATGCCAGATAATATTCCGCTGATTAAATTTACTGAAAACTGTTATAATTAGGATCAATGCAGACTTTTTTATCAGTATAATTATGCTACGCATTTTAACCAGCCCAAAATTATTTTGGATGAAAACTAGTTTTAGGAATAATGTTGATTATTAAATAAATAGGTAAATAAAAGCAATGATTTATTTTTAATGGCCTCAAAAATGGAAATGTTTGGTATTGTAAATTCTTGTCATTAATGTAATCTTGGAGATGTTTCAATTTTCTTTAAGAAAGGATTTCTTCTGATTCACATTCTTTTGCTCCTTCTCCTAATTCTCTTCAGCCTTAATGAAGAAAATATTCATTTAGTAGCTGTTTCTCATTACTAGCATGAAATATGTGCTAGTGAAAAACTACTATAGACTGGGGAGAGCAGTTTCTTTACTTTCTTTATTGTCGCTGATGGAAGAAATCACCAAAAATGCATTAAAGTGGAAGTCTAACTCTATTGTTCTACATCTGTGTTTTGAATACTGTTTCTTTTAATTGACAGTAGCTCCTCAGTGAATAAGAAAGAGACTGGAGAGTTTAGGCTGAAGTTAGCTTTTCTTAATATCTTCCATGAATCTAATTGGTGCATCATAATTGGTGTACAATGGGATGGGGAGAGGAAGGGCCAGAAGAAGGATCCTCCTTTTGTACTCATGAAAAAAACCATTTGGCATCTATGGCATAAACTCAAGAGGATTAATATGTTTTAAATAACATTATTTTAGCTTATAATTTCTGCATTGTTTATCTTCTCAATATTCCTAATGCCTACTATTAAAAGCCAATACCAATAAATTAATAAGGAGACAAATCTGCTACATAGCTACATACACTGTGTTGGAACAATTCAGATGACAAATCAAATATATACACCTTGCTTTGAAACTGTGTTTCTTACATTACAAACAAATCAAGTAGTTATGTGAGTTCTTCAGAAACATCATTCTTCATGCTTTGTTCATGCGTTTTTTATTTGGAATGCTGCAGTAAGTTTATTTCCTAGTAGACAAAAAACAAAGCAAAACAAAACAAAACCTACTTAACTGAGTGTTGATTACTCCTTTCTATGAAAATTTAAGTCTATATTTCAGGCAAAAAACACCATTTGACCAGCGCGTTGAGATTTAACTACTCTGAAATTAAAGACCTTCCTTCAAAAAATCAACCGCCAAATTTTCTTTCCAAACAGTTCAATGAATTTTAGTAAAGTTATATGTAAACTACTAGATAAGTACACTTTGTGCTATGACCCATAGTCCTGGTCTCATCACCATGTAGATCAAAAAATCTTTTGTTGTGCACCCTTTGACTCTCAGACCTTGGTCTTTCTTTACTTACTTCTTACTTTTCTTCTGTACTTTACCATACATTTCATGTATGGTTAAGAAACTGCATATGACTATTATGAAATTTAGAAACAGTCAAAATCTGGACTTACGAGATAGGAAATGCTGCTTTGTGTCACAGCTCAACTGTAAGCAAAATCTTTTTTCTTTCCAGCAAATACTTTTCCTCTATCAAACACCCGTTTAATAAAAATGTTCTGGTAACCTGAAAACAAAAGATGCCAGAAATGTGAAATGTATAGGACAGACATTGTTCAGAATTTTAAAGGAGAAAATGTTTGAATTCACTGACAGATTGATTGTACTGAAAATACATTTGCCCATTTCTAGGGAAAACCAGCAAATGGCAAGCAAAACTGATGGTAAAGACAGTCTATAGTTAAACAGTGAAAGAAGAAAATCCCTGATGCAGTGTAAATGCAAGTCGAAGGAAGTCTTGACACAGATTTCAACAGAATCTAAAATGTTTTTATAACTTTATTTTTGAAAATGCATTCTTATCATAGATAATTGACTTAGACTTAATTACTTTTTAATGTAATTTTGATTGCTGTGAAAATTTTCTCAGCACAAGAAGCTAATCCTACCTTTTTTTTTTTTTTTCCTGATTTAGTGTACTATTCTAAAATACTTACAGGTTTATAGACAAGCTGTTCAGGTTTCAGCTGACTGTGAGTAAAAAAAAAAAAATTTAACAGATTTTGAAGTGTCCATTAAAATTACTGTAAAAAAAATTATTGTGACATTATGATCTAAAGATGAGACATTCTATGTAACAACAGTAGTAACTTTTAATGGGCCAAATGACACATTCTTTTCTTAATGACTCATTCACTTCACCATCTTACAGAAATCTTCATGTTCCTCTTTATCTTGAGAATTAAATGAATCACAGGTTTTCCCACATAAGATTTCAGATTTTTATATAATGAAATAATTTATAAATATTTATTTCTGGGAAAAGATTAAAAAAAAAAAAAGAAAATCATTTTGTGAATATGGCTCAAAGAGGTGCTATTTTGGGGAAAGGGAGGCCTTGGTCTTTTCATACCAAGATTAAATAGAGAAAAACCAAAAAGTTATCTTGTCCTCTTTCTTCCGTAGTTTATCCCAGTGTTGTTCAGACCTGAATCTTCAGTAGTCATCTTACCTGTATAAAGTGAAAAAGTCAAAAGGAAAAACTTCTAAGATGCTATTACTGCAAAATTTGGGCAAACAAATGCAAAGTTTGGCATTATAACAAAGTTATGATTACTGTCCAGAAGAAGTAAATGGCACAAATAACAGGGAAAACAAAATTCAAGAGGAAGACTGATACTGAGAGCAAAGTTGAAAACTGCACGTACTACTGCACATACTTTTTAGGGCAGAGGATAAGTGGGAAGAAGTTGCCCTTTGAGTAATTCTTCATTGACTATTTAATATCAACAAGCTTTGCTACAGGTGTTCACTGGAAGGTCAAAATTTCAATATTGCATAATGCTGAACATAGGTAGGAGTGCAGGACTACATCTTCCAAGGTGTAAAGTGAGGCAATGCTGACCTTTAAGTGATTACCTCCAATGTACATCACCACTTTCTGGAGTCCTCAAAGGCAGACTGGTGTCTTAAGAAACAGCTCATGAGAACACACAGTATAGAATAAGCAACAAATCAAAGCTGTGGGAATACAGAATAAAATACGCTTAAGAGTTGGCTCACATGCTTAAAAAGGATTATTTGGTCAGAAGTACCATCTCTTGACCATGGAAAGGACTGTAGTAAAGAGACAGCAGAAAAGTCTACATTGATAGTCCTAAAGAAATCTATATCAAAATGCTATTCTTGGTCACTAGGCCAAGGGTTTCAGAGTAGATTGTCCACATTGAGTGTAATTGTGTTTAGGTCTGAGAGTTTTTCTTTTCCAGTTCATAGAGCTTAAAATTCTCAGAAAATCATGTCCGATCTTATCAGACTAGTGATTTTACAATGTGATACCAAAGGTATCTGTTGAATGCCACAGTGCTTGTTATGGCATTGTGTTAGTGATGCTCAGTGGTCCAAAGTCTGAGCATGCAGTGTTGTGGAGGGTTGTTAAAGACAGTCAGTCAACCTTGACTAATGAGGTGTACAGAGTGAAAGAGCAAATAATATCCAAAACTGCAACCAGGTTCAGACTCAAAGGAAGCCAAAGTGTAGACCCGAGACAAAGTAGTATACAAGATTTTTCAAAATGAAATATATATATATAGTATAGAGTAACTGAAATAATTTTATTTTACATTAAGTTTTTCCATCTATATCCCTCTGAAATTAAATGTCAGATTACTTGTCTTGGTTGTGTAAACACCCTCAGAAACCCACTATAGACTTCTCAGTTCAGAGCTGTTAACTTGAGAAGGTGGTAGAACTGAGAACTGTTCTTAGACTGTGGCTGACGTGTTCAGGCTTATGCAGGAGTAAACCCAAATTCCTTTAAAATGGTTAGGTATGACAAGGCCTACTTCCTAAATGTTGACATGAAAGAGTGAGTTACCCCATCATATGCTATTATTGAAGTATTTCAATTGCCTCTGACTTTGTCAATAGATGACAATTTAAAAAAAAAATTATAACATCGTCTTTAGATTACAGTCTATATTGTAAATGTGCTATACCTTTATTCCTATATAAATGTAGTGGCTTAGATTTATATCATAATTGTTTTGTAACATGGTCAAAGTCAAAGATTTTGGCATCACAGAATCACAAAATGGTAGAGTTTGGAAGGGACCTCTGGAGATCATTTGGTCCAATGACCTTCTGAAGCAGGGCCATCTAGATCCAGTTGTTCAGAAACATGTCCAAATGGCTTTTGAATATCTCCAAGGACGAAGTCTTCACAACAACTCTGGGAAACTTGTGCCAGTTCTCAGTGTTCCCTGAGGTCCAGATGGAACCTCCTGTACTTGAGTTTGTGCCCATTGCCTCTGGCCCTCTCACTGAGTTGTCACCAGTTGGCCGAGGTATGCCAATCATTGGTCCAATGACCTTCTGAAGCAGGGCCATCTAGATCCAGTTGTTCAGAAACATGTCCAAATGGCTTTTGAATATCTCCAAGGACGAAGTCTTCACAACAACTCTGGGAAACTTGTGCCAGTTCTCAGTGTTCCCTGAGGTCCAGATGGAACCTCCTGTACTTGAGTTTGTGCCCATTGCCTCTGGCCCTCTCACTGAGTTGTCACCAGTTGGCCGAGGTATGCCAATCACAGGACGAATTTCTTCCTTTCTCTAAATTAACCTCTCTCCTGTTCCAGGAGAAAAGGGTTAAAAGCAGAGATAAGAAAAGAAAAAATTTGTGAGACCTCTTAAGTTTGGGAAACTAAAACACATGTCACCAGTTGGCCGAGGTATGCCAATCACAGGACGAATTTCTTCCTTTCTCTAAATTAACCTCTCTCCTGTTCCAGGAGAAAAGGGTTAAAAGCAGAGATAAGAAAAGAAAAAATTTGTGAGACCTCTTTAGTTTGGGAAACTAAAACAAATTTAATAATACTAGAAAAATATTATATACAGAAAAACAAGAGATATTAACAGGTTAATATGGGATGGTACAGTAAGGGTTAAATGCAGTTAGGGAAACAAAAGCGAAAGGAAAAAAAACCTCAGTACTGAGCAGTTTTAAAATGTCAGCGGCCATGTGGTTGGCAGGTTCGTGGGAGCGGAGCAAAAGCCATGGCAAAGCTTGACTGGGACAATCAGGTCACAGGCAGGCAGAAAGGGGTAGCATTGGCAAGCAAACACAGCGAGTAGAGCCAAGCTGCGACAAGGGTCCAGGCAGCAAGGGAAACAGCTCTGGAGTGTGATGGCAGCAGGAACGGCAGCGGCCG
>NW_010387775.1:89853-94262 GCF_000710305.1 Buceros rhinoceros silvestris
GGGAAACAGCTCGGGAGTGGGAGGGCAGCAGGAACGGCAGGGGCAGCAGGAACGGCAGCAGCAGCAGTAGGGGTCCACCCCACACAGCATGGGGCAGTAGCAATAATCTGAGCAGGCTGGAGTTGCCAGTCAGCAAAGAGGCGAGGCAGGTCTCAGCCGATTGGAGCCAGGACGGAGCCAAGCACACCAAGAGAAAGCCCCAGGCAAGAGAAAGCCAAGAGCAAAGCCCGGCGCCAGTCCCCCCACCCCGAGCCAAGCCGCAAGCCTATTCAAGCCTATTCAAGTCAGGTACCCACATGACTGTTACAGGGACAGGACGTCTGCCATATATTTCACAACCAGTGAGATGTGCGAACGTAAGTGGGAGGAATACATCACGATTGGTCATTTTAAAACAACGCATCCAAACAGGAAAACCTGGGGTTTTTTCTCACTTGGGATGCTGGTACCATTGAAAAAAGCCTGACTTCTTCTTTACAAGTTACTCTTCCTTTGTATTTATATATACACTGATGAGGTTCCCCTTAGCCTTCTCCAGGCTGAAGAGTCCAGGTGTCTCAGCCTTTCCTCAAGGTGTGATGCTCCAGTCTCTTTATCACCCCTGTGGCCCTTTGTTGGACTTTCTCCAGTATGTCCATTTCTCTCTTGTACTGAGGAACCCAGGCCTGAGCACAGGCCCCCAGGTGTGGTCTCACCAGTGTCAAATAAAGGGTAAAGATCACCCCCCTTGACCTGCTGGGAATGCTTTGCCTAATGCAGCCAGGTTACCATTCACCGCCTTTGCTGCAAGGGCACATTATCTTGTTTGTCTTTCAGTCAGGAATCAGAAATATATCTTTCTCAAAAATAAACTTCATAATTCTAACTCTCCATGTCAGGGAACTTTAACTTCTTAAGCAATTTATCTATCGTTACTGTGTTTTAATGAAAATGTTCTTTAAGTTTGGAAGGAAGATCTGGCCAAAAAGAGAGACTTGATACTAGAGGTGCCTGAAATTTTGTGGAAATTATCTAGAAATGAGGGAACATAAACTCCTAAATCCCAGAAAAAGCCTTATGTAAAGATAATGCAAGAAACTTTCTTTTCCTCTGAAAGTTAAGTTGGAAGATAGAACTATTTCAAAGTTGCAGAGGAAACAAGTTAAGTCCTTTTTTAGACAAAATTTAAAATGTTTTTCTAGCAAAGCTAAAGTGGGGGAAGACTAATTGTACCTCACCATCTCCTCCTCTCATCTGGGTGTCCCATGTTATCACTCACATTCATTATACTCTGATGGCTAAGAATAAGCCATTTTGGGCTTGAATGAAAACAGAACAGCAGTGTAATTCAGCTATTGGTTTGATTTCCAAATGATGATTGCTGCATTCAGCCAAGCCTACAGAGGTGGAGAGCGGTTGGCTCAAGATAAGACCAAGACAAGACCAAAATGTTGATCACTGGAAGAAAAATCTACTTCAATAAGTTGGACTAAATAGCATCTCCATATTTCATCAAAGATCTGCAGCCTATTCGCTAGAACGAGGTCTTTGAGCTTTCATTATCCTCACCAAGCATAGCTGATTAAGTAGCTTGTCTTCTTACTATATCAAAGAAAACTCACAGCTAGTTGCCAGAAAATAAAATTTTTGTTCTAAGTGCTCACTTTAATTTCCATTCACGTAGTTTATCAGGCTTCATTTATATCTGAGAACAAACACAGAGAATCATAGTAGCTGTATTTATCCAGGAGCATCCAAACCACATACTGAAGTCAAAAAACACATGACAGTTTTTGAGAAGCCATACTGACTTGCACACTGACAAACTTTCAGAGAACTCCACCTGAATTCAGAATTAAAGAATAACATGAAGAAGTTAATGTTCTTTTTACACAAATATTCATAAATAAAATACCCATCAAAAATTTCCATCCCAGGAAAAATTCTGAGTCTGTAACAAGACATATATACTTCACGGAGTCGAACAAAACCTTCAGATTTGTAGTTGATTTTATATGGACATTGCTAAATATCATGATGAAAGCTAAATAATCTAAGACCTGAAAGCAGGTTTTAGATAAGCATCAAATCTACATTGAATTAGGTTGGAAAATTACAAAAAGAAAAAAATAAAACACCACAGCAAACCCAAATACTTCCTGCAATTTGTAGGTATTTTTAAATACTTTCAGCCTCTTAACAAAATTTCAAAACGTATCAATGTTAGCATGTTCTTTTTAAGTGGAGAACTACCTAATGATCATGTTGCCAAACACAGTCATATTAATTGTCACAGCATTTATGGACTCTAAAAAGGAGTTTTATTTACATACATCAACTCGTCAACACCAATGGGATACAGAGTGTTGTCTTTCAAAACAAATACAAGTAAAATTAAAATGAATGACTACATCAGTTTCTATGTGTTTAGAAGAGGAATATAGATAAGATATTTTTGTCTTGCATTAAAAAACTGCAGCAGACCTGAGGAGGCATCTAAAACTTCAGGAAAATAAAAGGGTTTTAATTGAAACCCTTTGTTCAGTTGCTAGATTACATTCTGCACAAGAGGAAAAGACTGTGTGTGTTTGTTTGTTTGTTTGTTTTAAAGGATCTTTGCTCAAGGGAAACTTAGCAAACCCAAGTTCCCCGTAGTGTAGAGTTGCAAATGTGCTCCTCGGGGTGATTGTCCAACTGAGTATGTTTTAAATGTAACCAACTGTTACATGTTCCTGAAACACTGGAGGGTATCCTGTGCGCTATACCTGCCATTACATGTATTCAGATCAACATCCCATTTCTAGGAATTTTAGATGCTGTCACTAGATTATAAAAGTGAAAAAGGGTAGTCAATCTTTCTAATCAGTAGGGAAAGTAAAAGGGGATATGTTCGTTCATATCTGAAGAGTGCGTATGACTAGACCTATGCAGTTCTATTTGAAAAATTATTACAGAAAAACAACTACACAATTCCTTCTTCTAGAAACACAGGCTGGATTCACACAGATAAGTTTAACATAACAAAAATTAAAAAATAGACTGAGTAATTTTGGGAGTATAGCTGAGTAAAAGTCTCTTCAGCATCCATATTCTCTCTACAGCACTTGAGACAAATCCTCCACAATACATTGAAGACAGTTTAAGATCTCAAGTTTCAGCTGACATTTGTCTTTGGGGAAACTGAATCCTGATCCTAAATGTCAATATTAGGGTGAATTAAATTGATGTCTAGGCTCTAATGCTGATTAGATTTGCATTGATAACAATAGAAGGTTAAAACCTAGTTCATGTATAGACATCTGCCTGTACCCACCTGAATTCAGATATTATAATCTCAAACAGATTCATGTTGTGTTGAAAGCCTGTATGTGTTTCATGGCTTAAACACACACACACATCTAGTGTCATTTGAGATGTCCTAGAGTATATAAAGCATCCACCTGATGTTCTTCTAAAGAGACTCAGGTCCAGGCATGTCTCTTGGCTGTATCTATGTGCTAACCTTTGGGGATGTCTTATATACTAAAACTTTGTCTAAAGACGCTACATGTTAGGTGTATTTGCATGGGTAACGTTAATTAAGTCATAGAAAAGAATTTAGTGCCATTTGAGAAGCTGTCCTCATTATTTTAACTGTACTCCAATTTCTGCATCAGAAAGATGAAGGTCTTTTATAGACCCTGTGCCATACTTGACAGCTCTGTTTGGGTACCTCAGACCCCTTTTTGGCCATGATTGCACAGTCTTGAAGGTTTTTACATAAGCAGGCATTGATTCAAAGAACAGGATAGATGACAATGTAATTAGGTATGCTGTTAGGTTGCTGCCCCAGATATGTGGTTGCACTGCTTTCAGACTCAATAAACCTGCTTAAACTCTGCTGCACAGTTCTGACTCATTCTCTGTCAGGATGAGGATGTCCCTTGTATTTTCATGTTCATATTCTTTCCTCTGGTCTTGAGCCGTGTCTGTTATCTGATATTTCTGTTATCTGAAAGGGAGCTAGCTTTTCCACCTCCAGAATAAAACAAATGCCAAAAATGCCAGCCAAATTATGCAGAATATTTTTCTCCATATCTTGCATAATGAAAAAGTAAGTTTGTTTGGCTTATTATCTGAAGAAAATATAAAACGTCTCTATGACATGTAGGTTAGCCAGCCTTTTCTTTGACGTGAATATTGGACAGACTGAATGATTACAAGAGTGACATTTGAAAGGTGTTTGAAATTATGAAAATTTTGGAAGACAGCATGCTTTTGGAGGTCTTTGGTTGTTACTTTTCTGCCTTTTGTTTTCATTTAGCTCACCTGACACAATTGTAAATGAATGAAAATAAAAATATATTGTTGTTTTTTCCACTCCATATAAATAGTCTTAAATACCTCAAACATGTTTCTTATAACTTTTCTCTCAGGGTCAGTAATCTTAT
>NW_010387775.1:94367-96876 GCF_000710305.1 Buceros rhinoceros silvestris
TGCTGATTAGTTTCTGATTGTCATCCTATAAATCTCCTATATATGTGTGTATGGATGCATACATTACTTTAGTTAGTGTAATAGCTGGCAATTTGACACTGACATTATTAATAGTAGGATAGAGCACAATAACTCAAATATTTTAACACAGAAAGTCATCAGCGAATGATAATGTTCAATACAAAGGTACATCAGAAATTGCCTCAAATTAGGAAAGGCAAAATCTTAACCAATGTTTGACTTATACTATACTTCAGAGTGGTGTGTTGGGTTTGTGTGTGGAGGTGTTTTGGTAGTGGGGAAAGGGGCTACAGGGGTGGCTCCTGTGAGACTCTTCCAGTAGCTCCCCCACTTCCAAGCCTAACTGGCCTCCGGCCAAGGCCAAGCCAATCAGCTACTATGTGATAACATATTTGAGAGGGGAAAAACCTGCTGGGAAACCTTGGAGCAGAGGAGAGGAGTGGGAAGTGAGAGAACTATGCAGCCACCATGGTCAGTGAAGAAAGAGCGGGGAAGGTGTGCCGGAGCAGAGATCATCCCCTGCAGCCTGTGATGAGGCTGTCTTCCTGCAGCCTGTGGAGATTAATGGTGGAGCAGGTACGCGTCTGCAGTCTGTGGGGAACCCACACTGGAGCAGGTGACTGTGCCTGAAGAAGGCCATGACTCTGAGGATAGCCCACACTGAAGCAGTCTGTTGCTGGGAGGATTGCAGCCTGCAGAAGAGACCCATGGTGGTGGAAGAAGTTTGTGGAGCTGTCTCCCATGGAATGGACTCCACATTGCAGCAGGGGAGGACTGTGGGGTGTTTTCTCCCTGAGAAGGAAGGTGTGGCAGAAACAACATGTGACACACTGGCTGCAACCCCCATCCCCCACTTGCTCTAGTATGTCCATGTCTTTCTTGTACCAGCTTTCTGGCTCCCAGCTTTTACTGATTCATGGGGCAATTTCTCCCCAGGCACGAAACATTGCACTTGTCTTTGTTGAAATTAGTAAGGTTCCTCTTGGCCCAATTCTCCAGGTCACTGATGTTCCTCTGCATGGCAGCACAACCATCTTGTTAAAAGATGTCAGAAGCAGCCACTGCCTCCAACAGCTCCAGGCCCAGGACTTCTTCCTGGAGAAAGGAATCTGGAGCCATGCCAGGTGCACCTGGGGACCCAGGCCTCAAACACAACAATTGCTTTCCCATTTGCAGATTCAACCAGTAGTGAAGCTGAACTTGTCACCCAGACCCACACATGCACACACAGAGGGCACTGATGTAACTGGCTAAATATTGGACTTCCATAAAGAATGAATATGGACAGTCAGGTCCCCTTCCTTCTCTGGTTAGTCAGGATTGAAAGTCACTAGGGCAGGCACACAGAGAACACCCTCTGGGTTCACAAACGCATATACATTCCCAGGTCACTCAAGTACCAGCACACTTCTCTATCTTCCCAGCACCCCTGCCTGGAACGTAGGGCTCTTAACCACCCACACAGGTTCCTCTACCTGCCAGCTGGTCCAACCTGGTGTTCTCTGCAGACACGGAGCACTCACACATTTGTACTCTGTATTAGCAAGTTCCCCTGGACATAGCAGTATGGAACCTTGGCCATCTCATACCCTGTGCTGGACCCAGGCTCCCCACTACCTGCCGACTGGTCCAGCTGTAAGTTTGCTGGCAGATGCACAAGCACACCCCATCCGCACCATGTGTGGGGAAGATACAGATACTTGCATCCCTGCAGCCAGCAGCAGGTCCTGCTTTAGCCACTGGCACTGAGCCTCTCACTCATCCCTGGTCCCTCCCAGTAGCTGAACCTGACTCCCACTTCAGTAACGGACATTACCGTCCAAGGGCACATACATGCCTGCTTTCCAGTAGCTGGTACCCAATCCACTCACGGTGGCCCCCTCAGTAGCTGGCATTCTAGGCACAGAGTCTGTAGGACAAGACTCAGGGGTTGGGTCACCTTACTGATGAGGATACATTCACTTAAAAAGTCTTCTGTTCATCATTAAAAAGGTTGCTGAAAGGAAAAAGGTTTTTTTCCTTATTGGGTGTTTTCATATCCTTTCATAAAAGGAAATGAAATTTTTTTGAAAAGTTTGAGAAATACTGCTTTGGGAGGGAAGGGCACATGACACACAACACAACTGTTTCAATTAGCCTGCTGAGTCTAAGATGGCCCCTCATGAAGAGAGTAAACTATTAGTTTCCTGATTAATTTTCCACCTCTTGGTTTTGTGAAATAAATTATATTTCAGCCAAGCTTGCCTGTGCTGTGAAAGCATTCTGTCAGATGGTGAAGGATAATGCATGAAAGACACATTGTAATAGCACTCTTGTAGCAGTGGAGTCTGGCTGTTATAGGATAAATACTACTTGTAAAAATTAAGGGAAGAACTTTTTGATAGTATTTTTTTAAACTGAAAATCAAAACACTAAATAATTTCTTACATCTTTTCCCATCAGGTCAAGAGTAATTATAGTGAACCTGACACTACTGCTGAACAATGTA
>NW_010387775.1:96982-98526 GCF_000710305.1 Buceros rhinoceros silvestris
AAAGCAAGGCCAAACTCCTTGTTTTCTGAGTAGTTTCATCTTCCATGTGGTTTGCTAGGGAAACAAAATGGAACTTAGAAGTTGAGTTGCTTTGTAATAGGTAAAAACATATCTGCACAGGCTATATTTTTTTCTTGGCTATTTTTTCCAAATATTTTTTATTAATAGAGTTATGGACTTGCTATGTCTTATTTGCTTTTTATTTCCCCAATTATGACAAAAGAAAAAAAAATAGTGATTGCTTTAAAGTCTGTTTCAAATGAAACTCCACAGTATACATTTGACCACTTGCTGATTCTTTTTGCATGAACATGAATTAAAGTGCCTCTAACACTTAGAAAAGTGAAAGAAAAATTAAGACACGATTTAAAAATGGATTGAAAATGGCACTAGGAAGAAAATAAAATCAAAACTATCAATTTCATCACTAATTACTGTAACACAATACTTGGACCTTTTGTTGCTATGATGGTCACTCACATATTTGAGCATATTGATGTATTGAAAAAGAAAACTGAATTAATATGTGTTTATTTTTTTCACTTTATAGATTTTTAAGGATAGGGCTTACAGAGAGTTTTGCATTTTTGTACATTAGTGTGGAACTTGATATGAGTTCATGGGTATCAGACAAAACTGAGATTTAATCTTTCTCTGATTTAATTTCAAACAGCAGCGTCTCTATATAGCCTGCAGTCTTACAAAGATTGATTAAAAAAGTCTTGTTGATAAAGGATTACAATAGTAAATACTTTATGTGATGAAGTCCTGAACCAAAGATTCTGTATCTGCTATAGATAGAATGAGGCTGAATGAAGCTTTATTACAGATGTACAAGGTCCCCAAAAAAGAAGAAAAAGAAAAAACTCAAAACAACAAACCAGCAGAATTTTTTTTTACATTCTAGCAGTGGTCCATTAAAAACCTTGAGAAATGCATGAATGCCCTGGGTCCAACATGCTGGAACCAGATGTTCTTTTGTTGTCTGGCTCTCTTCTTCCCAGAATGCTGCGGTTTTCCCGTGCTTCTGGGAAGGAGGACACACCTCTTCAGATGAACTCATAAAAGGGGGCGTGTTGAGAGATTCGAGGACATCTTGTTTTCCCCTCTGCTCTGTCTACTGTCCTCTCTATCTTGTCTGTGCTGCGGGTTTCCTCAAATATGCTGCGCAGGACTGTTGAATCTCATGCCCCAGGAATGGAAACCTTTATGGAGGAGAGAAAGCAACACTCGTGGCCACCTGCTATTTCCCTGAAGCAGTAAAAGGCTCCTTCTGCAAAATAGGTAGAACCTTTTTCCATTTCCGATCCCTGGTGGGGGTGGTGTTTGAACTGTTTTGCCATGACCAGGGATCGACCCAGCTACCTGCCCTTATTTCTACACGAAGGAACAGGCATTGACACAGCAGGGAATTTGAAGATATTCCTTTGGGACGCCACCAGCCCATGGCGCAGATGTGTGGAGGAGTCTCGGAAGACCTACCCTTGGCACAGGAGAGTTCTCTGCAGCTGCCCCGGAGGAAAAAGGACTATGTTTTATTTGCA
>NW_010387776.1:0-1170 GCF_000710305.1 Buceros rhinoceros silvestris
TAAAATAAGTTAAAATGAGCATTTGTGGGACAGATTTTGCTATTCATATTGGAACAGATCTCGTCTGGGAAGACTCTTCTGACTGATCTTCCTTCCGGACCTATGTTCTTTCCTCTACATAAGCCAGTCTTGTTTTAATGTGTCAGCCCTGTTCATCACCTAACGTTCTCTTCCTCCTTGATGTTTCAGTGAGGCATGTAGCACAGATATGTTGCACAGGCAGAAGAGCTCTCTGCGGAGTTGCTGACTCCACTGCATTAACTTCTAGAGTGCTCTTGTCCTCAGTACCTGGACAAAAACTAGTGGTTCCTTTTCCTTTCCAGTCCCAAAGATCTCTAGCAAGTGTCCAGCACAGTTCATTCATTGCTCTGGTTACTTCTGCTATCCTATGTCTCAGCAAAGTGTTTCACCATAAGATAATATCTTTCACATTGATCTGGCAAAATATCACCCTTAATGTAGCTCCGTGCCTTTTCAGGTTTTCTAAAGATGTATAGTATCATTTTGTAGCCAACTCTTGCATTTCCATATCTTTAACTACAGGCACATATTAGTTTCAGCCTTACTCTCTACTTCTTGCACCACTATTCCATTGATTGATATGGGAACAATGCTACACTAATTTATTTAAATTGAAATTCCTCTTCAGTGTCTTCCTAATCTTTCTCTCTCAAAGACCTCCTAAAAAATGCTTTGAGTTTTGAAGTCAGGAACTGGATGCAAGTGCAACATCTGCATCACTTTCCACAGCACTTTGCTGCTACAGGAGCCCCTGCGCACAGCTCCTTTTCACTATAGCCCACTTATACTTGATATCTAACTTCTGTGTCACCTTTTCTTTGGCACCATTGAGTTATACAACATGACTATGTCACATTTAGCTATTTTCTTTTCCAAGGTATCCAACATTGTCCTTCTAGCCTGCACATCTCCCTTCACTTGTGTGTAGTTAGTATCCATGTGAAACTACAATAAGTGGAAATTCCTCGGTATTCTTCAGGATATCCTTTGCTCTTTTAGTTATACAAGTCTTTTGAAAATTTTTATATATGAAAGACAATCACACAGATGATTCAGCTATGACTGTATTTTATTTGTGTCACTTTCATTCAGTGTCTTTTTTTTTCCCTTCTTTTTTTGTTTCTTTCACTTTATGCTACATTGTCATCA
>NW_010387776.1:1273-20164 GCF_000710305.1 Buceros rhinoceros silvestris
AGCAGGAAGTTTCACTCACCTTCACTCATTGTTTTCGTGTCTTTGCACTATAGATAAACCATAGGACTTTTATCTTCTGTGCATCTAGCTCCAAAGAGCCTAAAGAGGAAGGAAAGAAAAACAAAGTCAAGACATTGGCAAAATCACATCACTTCCTCTCTGAATTAGAAAACACCTATTTCCTGCCTTTGGAAAATACTTTGTGTGGAGAAAAAATAAAATTGAGAAATTCCAAGTTCATCAATGTTATTGCCACTTCAAAGAAGAAGACACCTCCATGATCTTGTGGTATGCATATTGAGCATGATCTTGAGCATGCATATTTTAAATACAAATTCCACATGAAATATTTTGAAATAAAATAAAAATGAATGTACTTAATATCTTCAATATCCGATAACTTGTTCAAGACCTGGAGTGCTTTACGTGTCTGGGCTGTTAACAATCCTCTTTAACTATCACATTAGGACTGACAGAGGATGTCAATGGAGAGTTACTTAGTGTTTTATGCAGTCTCAGCAAATTTCTCTAGAAAATCAGCCTTTATCAACAAAAAAAACCCCAGTTTCTCATAACTGTATTTCATAGATCCTAAGAAATATATATACTTTATCCATGATGTTTATAACACTGACAGTTTTATTTACACATTTCTTTGAGCAAGGAAAACACCATTTCCTGAGGTGATTTGCAGTACTGAGGAAGGACACATGGTTGAGGCACCTGATAGAAAAGAGCTGACATGAATAGAAAGAGGATGGATTTTGGTGCAGAAGTAGACGACTTAGCCAGAGACAATTAGAAATACCCTTGAAGAGATGTAACTGCCCCATAGCTATCTCTCGTCCCCATCACCTTTCTCCTGACACTCTTTGTTAAGTTCAGGCAGATGTTTAAGATATGATTTCTCTGCCCTGTTTGGAAAACCAAAGCTGCAGAAAAAAGCGTCCAGCTGACAGTTTAGAACTTAAGACTAAATCTAGGATGTGGGAGTTGTCCCACACCCTGGCTCCTAGAAGGAGAATGTTATCATGATTTCTCAGATGAGTGTCCTATTCAGGCAGGTGTGTATCCCATAATTGTCTCTCATGTTCAAAGCAGGCTGTCCCTTCACCTTTTGGTAGCTGATATTAGATATATTGTGTACATACCTAGAGGATGAAGCTTGACTAGCGAGATAGAGTTTCCTAGCAAAGCTTGAAAATAAATTGTGAAGCCTTTGGTTGTAGCCTGGACATGACCTCTGAGCAGTTCATGATGTGTAGAGTATGCTCATGGCTGAGGAGAGCTTAATCACATAGAAAAAGACCTAGGTATTTATACAGAAGGTGACATCTGAGAAACAGCTCTGTGAAGGACTCTACCTACATGGTGCAGCATGTGTCTGCAGAGACAGACAGATCTTATTCAATCTTGAACACATCTTCTCTGAAAGCCAGAAAGGAAGCCTGTTAACTCAGGGATTGTAGCAGCGGCGATTTACAATCAGCAGCCTAAGGATTTCCACATAGGTTATAAGCAGTCAACAAAGAATTGAGGAAAATACTAAGTAGGGATTTTTTTGGACAGAAGGAGAAGGAATAAGATTCAGCAATAATCTCTCTGAATGGGGAAAAGCTCTACTGGATAGCTATAGCTTATTTCTTTTATGCATCCTTGTAGAATCATAAACCAGATCCCAGATGCCTAGCTGATACAGGATAAATTCTCATTTTAGTGCTATGTTTTGGTGAAGAGACCATTTCTGGGCAGGAAAACATTATAAAAAAAGTACTCAGTGGATATGGGGTTGAAGCAGACCTTTTTAATTATTTAGGCTGTCACATAAAACGACCAGTGGCCACTATGTAGAATGTTTTTAAATTTCATGGCCCGGGGCCTGTACGATGCATTAATCTCAAAACTGGGAATATAATCCCTCCTGGGTCTGTGTTTGGCTGTAATGCTTTAAGCAGATATATGTAATTTTGTAATCAAAGCCAAGCCAAGATGAACTCTGACCAGAGGTATTCTGAGGTGGTTTCTATTTGCAACTTCTGAGAAGAGGCTTTTTGCCATAACGCTCATTTTGCTTTTCAGCTTGTGAAAGAATCAACAGATAAAAGGCAAAGACTGCCAAAGAAATGGGATAAATATATTTACTGAGTAAATATTGCATTATTAAATGAAATGTGTCATACTTAGTTTCACGAAGCAAAACTGGCAGAACTGGACAGAGATCCTTTGATTTAACTATGTTTTTTTTCACTTTTACAAGCACAGAATGTGGTTTTGTGTCTGTCAGAATTTTTAGACAGATATAACAAGCTATTCTTTGCAAAAGTGGAAAACGTGGAAAAAGAATCCATTTTTATCTTTAGTGATCGGGGATGAAAAATGATAATATTCTAGCAGGTGAGTCTGGGAAGAACAGAAGAAGTGATCTTATCTCTCCATTTGACCCAAGAAAAGATCAAGTAGACCAAAACCATTCCTGGCATGTTTGTCTAACCTGTTCTTACAACCTGTCAGCAAGAAAAACTGCACCAGTTGCCAGGCAAGCTATTCCAGGGCTTAACTTTCCTCACTGTCAGAAAGTTCTTTCCACTGTCTAACCTAATTCTCCCTTCCTGCAGTTTAAACATACTGTTTTTCTTCCTGTCATCAGGGGATCTGGAGAACAGACTACTCTGTTCCTCTTTGCAGCAACCTTTTAATTGCTTCATGCCACAGTCCTGCTCCCCAGGCTGTCCACACCATGCATTGGATCACCTCCAGGATCCATTCTGCAGCTGAGCAATTAGGTGTCTCCTCAAACAACCTGCGGTTCATTTTGTAGATAGTCCAAGGACTGACCTAGTGAAACAGGCAAGCACCCAACACATATTCCTATCCACTAATCCCCGTTCTTCAGTTTGTACTCACCCCATTAGACCAAGTGCCCTTCTTTGTCCACATGCTGCATTCTTCTGCCTACAATCTATACTCGTATTGTCACTGTGCAGAAAAGTGTGAATGTGACAGATGGTAAAGCAGTCACTCTTCATACCTAAGGCAAGCTGAAAAAGTACTTCCTCTTAAAGGACAGCAAAATTTTCAGGCCTAAATATAGGGCATGTGGGGGCAGGAGGAGGTCTAGGCCTTGTGGTAGGGTAGCTCAGGCTATCCTAGGCTAGGGTGAGACAGGGCACGTGAGGAAAGAAAAGGACTGCGAAAATATCCCTACTGCCAACAGGGAAGTGGCAAGGCAGCCTCGGCTGTGAGCCTTGAGAATGCAATAGACAAACTTTGTGCAGCTTGTGACAGGCCAGTGAAGTGGTTTGTGCAGAAGTTGTAGAATCACAGAATCATCTGGTTGGAAGAGACTTTTAAGATCACCGAGTTCAACTGTTCACCCTGCACTGCCAGGGTCCCTAAACCATGTCCCTCAGCACCACATCCACACAGCTTTTAAACACCTCCAGGGATGTGGACTCCACCACTGCCCTGGACAACCTGTTCCAATGCTTCACAGCCCTCTCTGTAAAGATTTTCCTGATATCTAACCTAGATATCCCTTGGGGCAACTTAGGCCATTTCCTGTCACTTGTTATATGGGAGAAGAGACTAATCCCCACCACTCTACAACCTCTTTTCAGGTGGTTGTAGAGAGTAATAAGGACTCCACTCAGCCTCTTTTTCTTCAAACTAAACAAACCCAGTTCTCTCAGCCACTCCTCATAGGACTTGCTCTCCAGACCCTTCACCAGTTTTGTTGCCCTTCTCTGGACAAGATCCAGCACCTCAACATCCTCATTGAAGTGAAGGGCCCAAAACTGAACACAGTATTCAAGGTATGGTCTCACCAGTGCCAGGTACTGGGGAACAAAGCACTGACGTCAGGGAGTCCCCTCATTACGACTTGTTGGAAGGAGATGCAGTTTTACTAGCTGCTTACCCTGTTCTTATAATCTCATCTTGGCATCTGCTTTTTATATCTGTCTTTGGGGCTAGGTGGGCTTTTTTTTTTTTGGATGCAGCACAACTCCAGTGTAGGAACACTGACCTTTTCAAGAAGGAGATGAGGTAGAGATCAGAACGGCCATAGGACATTGCCACAAGGTTCTTGCTCCAACCTTTTACTCTTCTTGCCACCTACCCAACCCTTCCATCCTGCTGCCCTCAACCTCACCAGCAGTGCCATTGGCAGCTCACTCTGCTGGTAGCAGCTGGCATCATGTCATGCTGTTGATCCTTCTTGCTCAGCAAAAGCAGTATTCATCTGTAAGTTCCCCCACTCTTTTGACTGGCAAGTTTTTGTGGTCCTTCATCTTTTTCAGGATTTGCCATGCCTGAAAAGAGTTGTTTTGTCACATCCTCCTGAAGACAGGGGGATTTCCACATCACTATATTATTTCTTGTACACAAGGACTAAACCTATGTTGTTAGTAGAATGGCGCAGGGCCTGCTTTCTGGACCTGAGGGCAGATGGCACAGAGTGGCTCGCACCCATACGTCTAATATCTTTCCCTGAGAAACAGATTAGCCACACCTGAAGTGTCTATTGGGAATTATTCCTGACCTATATAGTCTCCTTGAACTGTGCTCAGCTACTGCCTGGGGGAATGATAGTTGGCATAGACCAGATGTTAACAAATTAACCATATGGACAATTGTATGCCAGAGCTTGGGCCTTCTCTGTGGCACTAGCATGGAAGTATTTTAAAGTTGAAACTGGGTTACAGAAACGATTTATTCTTAAGTCTGATAATGATTCACTAGCTGTGGGGAAGGAGCTTGCGTGCCCTTGTGAGGTTGAGAGCTGTGCTCGTGGTGGCATGTGCCTCCGGTGGGGTCTCCCAAGCCAGACAGGTCTCAACTGAAGGGTCAGACAAAGTGTGTCCATGGGCAGGATGGGCTCACTAGCCTTCGGGCAACCATCCTAGGAGAAGGACAACTCTGACTCCAAACCCGGGCAGATGGAGCTCGTTTAGCCTTGTAAGGCATCCATCATCTAAGAGAAGGACACTCTAACCAAACCTACGACCCGAGGACTTCGCTGTCACCGTCCAAGCTCGCTAGGCCCTGGCAGATGAACCTCAGCTGTAAAGGGTGGAGCCAGTTCCACGCACGCTGCGCCTCACCTAAAAAATCCACTGCGCAGGCTTGAAGGGTGCACTCATCGCTTGCAGTGAGCGTGGGAAAAGCCCTTCCCAGATCTTCGTTCGCGAAGCCAAGCCATGAATGAAAAGGGAGTGCCAGATATTTATGAGAAACCTGGAGAGTCGTCCCGTTATTGCCAATCTGATAGTAGTAGTCACACCAGATGAGAATTTTCTCCTTGATCATAGGTAGTCAACAGTTCACATCTGTTCTGTATAGGAACTTAAGTAATGTTTAGTCTTGTTCTGTAAGACCGTCTTCGAATTCTGTAATGATTCAGCTAATGCTTGGTCCATTCTCCACCTTATTCTTCTTTCAGGGGACAAAATATGTGAAAAATTGTGACTGTTCAGTAAGACTTCAATTATTACTTTAGATCTCGGTGCAACTTTTTTACAACTTTGCTGATCTCTATAAGTAATAGAAATGGCGGCATAGCGAACTTCTGTATTTTGAACTTCAAGAAGATAGTCAAGTGTTTGCTAGCTCATTAATTAAATAGTTAACCAATTAATTTCCAAGTCTCCGTGTGCATTATTTTACAACTGTGCTCTGACCTATCTTAAAAATGTAATCTAAAAAAGACATGCTGAGGTTTTTTACTCGATTATCTTGCAGTAAGAAGTTCCATTAATAAAATTATTTTTAGGGAGAAAAGTTTTCCGTTATTATTTTAAGTATATTAATATTTTCACTATTTTCAGTAAAAGGATATTTTTTTTATTTTCAGTAAAAAGATATTCCAAATTGCATGTATCTATAACATTAATTATTGAACACATTTATTGTATAATGTTCAAGCTGAATCCTATCCGTTTTAGATGCTCCACAAATGCCTCTTAAAAGTTCTTAATAATTTTCATTGCTTGTATAAGTAATTGTTTAAGTAATCAGTCTATCTAGAAGAAGCATTATACACTTTAAAATGTATATAGGTAGAATTTGCTTTGGTATTGAAAAGCTTCGTAACAGAAATAATTTCAGTCATAACCGTTTAACGAGAAAGTTCGGTTCAAGCATTGTACATGTTAGCTGTTCTTAAATCACTACAGAAATGGGTTTGGATTGCAGCTTTTCCTTTCAATTTAAGTTGGTGAGCAACCAAATTATAATCAACATCAATAAAGCATACAGGCTAGAACAGTAAAAAATAATGTTGAAACAAAATAGTTCATGTCAGTTGAAACAGGGAGATAGATTCCCAGGTGGCTCGTAAAGAAAAGGAAAATAGCCATAACGAACAGTACGTTGAATCCAACCTTCTAGTCCTTCCTGAGGCAAATCTTCCTTTGACTTCAAGCCGTGTTGTTTGTGTAAAATGTTGACAAGGGTTCTGGTGTGGAAGATCATGCTTATTTCCAGGCACAAAACCCTCAGACTTCACAAGCCCTTTAACTCTGTGTGTGTTCATGTGTCTTGCTCCCAGTGACTGAGGCTTGTTGTCCATTAAGAGCTGTGACTTATTTCATTCTCAAGTTTTCTTCTGTTCTTGAGAATATTTATTCTGCCTTGTTTTTAGTGTGGAGTTCAAAGCAAACAGGAAAACATCAAAAAATTAAGAATCACAGCGAGATCTTATTCCACACTGGGTATCATTTTGGCCTGTGTTTTCCTGCTGGGCTGGATTACTGGGTGGCAATGAAAAGTTGGGCCCTTAGTGAATAAAGACATTCAACATCTCGTCTTTAATGCACTTTTGAAAATCACTTTTAAAACATAGAGAAAGTGTAATTTTTTATTATTACATTTTAAGATAAGTTTGAGCCTGAAGAAGATGGAAGACAAATCTAAATAAATATGTATAAACAACTACTCATTAGTCAGAGAAGACATATTGTAAACCTTTACCTCACTTACTCCTAGCAGAAATCCAGGTACTGCCTTTCCCGCTGAGCTAGATTTACAGCTCAGGACAGTTTGTCAAAAAAGCCTTCCTGACACTCGGACACAAAATCTAGGTAGGATTCATCTGACTGAATGCATGCATTTTCAGTGGAAATCTCTGCAGAGCCAGTTATGCAAATTCTATTTCTAAGCCTCTTTTTGTTCCCTTTTCAACATCTCCTTTCGAGTAGAGAGAAACAGGCACTTTTCAGGATTAATCTCGTCTTAATGCAGGTTTCTAAAATGGAGGAGATGAATCCAGCCCACAGTGTCCATTGACTTTAAAGCAATCTTAGATAGGCTACCTGAGGTTCAGATGTCTACGCTGTAGACAACTGGAGTTAAATGAGCTGTATTTCATATAAAGTATTTCTGTTCAGGAAGAACAATTGGACAATTTAATACATTAAACTGAGCAAAAATCTCTGACTAAAAAATAGCTTTTGTTTGGCTAGAGTGTGTCTTTCTGAAACATAGCCAGTATGAAGAGAAGGAGAATTCACTTCTTTCATTTGACTAGTCTCCCTCACTGCTGAAAAATGTGTCTTATTTCCAAACTAAACTTGTCTGATTTTAGCTTGTACCCACTGATTTTCTTTAGGCCCCTTTTCTTTGGTTTAAAGGTCCTTCCAGTGTTCAGTGTTTTTTGTAATGAAAGTACATGCATACATAATCAAGCCACCCTTAAATCTACTATAATCTAAACAGATTGAGTATTTCCAGTGCCCCACTGTAAGGCATTTTCTCCATCCTGAAATGATTTTTAAGGTCCTTTCTGCATCCTTTCCAATTTTTCAACCTTTTTTTTCCCCCAAATATGGACACCAGATGTGTATGCAATATTCTAGTATCAATCTATCTCATCAATATTACGGAGGTAAAATCATCACTCTACTTGTATTTGTTACTCAGTTCATACAATAAGATTCATATATGGCTTTTTTTCAGAACTACATTAGGAACTGCTCTGTTGCAGGTCTCTTAACATCTGTTTTAGAACAGCTGCAGAATTCTGGCTTTATTAAAATGGTTAGTTGAAATTGTCTCACCTGGCTAATAAGTCAGCTAATTCTGTGTGTCATTATATGTTCTTCCATCAGTTTTTGCATCATTAACAACTGTCTTTTGCCAATATTTCAGGAATATTTTACATTGGATGTGGCTATCCCTCAAGCAATCCTTGACGGCTGACACTAGAGGTAGAAGTATGCCCTGTGGGTGGTTATCTTTGGGAACTGCCAGCTAGCTCTTAAGCATATCAATTTTACTCCATTATCTGCTTTTCCGTTTTTTTGTCTAGAAATCACAACCAGTAACTTGCCTAATTTTACCTTTTTTGGATAGTAACACAGCATTTGTACTCTTCTAGACTTCTGGAATTTCTCAAGTATTTAAAGATTTATTCAAAAGTAACATCAGTGATTCAGCTCCCTCCTTATGAAGCTGCTGATGACTCTTGATTTCAAGCTATCTGATCTACTCATTTAAAAATATTTAACAGGTTTTTGCCTAAATCCTTCTCGGTAGCTGAAGGACTGGAAAGATCTTAATCATCCTCATGTGAATGATTAAATGATCCTGTTTTTCTCCTAGTATTAAAAAGCAATATTTTCTGAACATTTATACTTTTTGTCTATCATTATTAACAGATTTAACATCCTTATCTAATGACAATTATCTAATCGTTATATCACTTATAGCATATTTTTCTCTTTATAATAGAAATTTTGAAAGTTCTTTCTCTTTTTCTTAAAGACAGCAATTATTTTCCCATGTTTTTAGCATCTCATATTAATTCTTTCCTTTTATTCAGAGTTTCTCATTTGTATCACTAACTAAATCTGTCATTTCTGTCTATTTTCATGTGTTATATAATGCTTTTAGATTCCCAATTTCCACAAAGTGAGGTTGGGCTTTTAGCTGAAGTTTGCTCTTCCCTCATTGTGAAATCGTGGGGGTTTAGCCATCTAACAATCTTTTCTAGAAAAATGTGAAAGTTTCTTTTAATGTTCTCTGCTTACATATAACTTTCCATGAATCTTGCTCATAATATTCCTTACCTTTTGGAAGGTATGTCTCTTTAAAGCACAAACTATGTGACTAATCATGATTTTTCTTTTTTTTTTTTTATCCTCTTAGAAGATAGCAGATCATGGTTGCTTGTCTCCAGGCTGCCACCATCCTTTGGTCTAGATAGTAATTCACCTGTATCTAACATTGAAAGGTTGTATTTAACATAACAAAGAACAAAATTGTCATAGGCAACATTTTTTTGTTGAATTATTATACATTCAGTTTTTAAGATTCTGGTGTTGTGTTGCTGTTTGAACGGAATTTCCAACCTTCTTCTTCCAAGGCTGGAGCTTCCATATAGCAAGATAAAGAATTTATTTTGTTGGGATGCGTAAGGTATTTTAGAAACAACTGAAATTATTTGGATTTTGGTCACTTGTATTTTAACATATCCTGTCCTGAATAGATATTGCACAAACTAAACTGTTTTGTTCGTTCAACCAAATATATTTAGGCATACAGAATTATAACAATATTTTATGTCTGATAAAGTGATAAGCTCTCTTAAAAACAACTAGAGCTGCAGTGAACTTTGGAAAACAAGCCCCCTAAAGCTTGTAAGTTTTATTGCAATTTTCCAGGTGGGCTCATAAGGAAAAGGGAGGCCTTAAAATGATGAAAATAGCCAAAGCACACTCAAGGGTAATTCAGAAATTTGGAAGCACAGCAGCCAATACAAATGTCATGCTACGGTGAAGATACAAGCCAGAACAAGAGTTGCATCCATTTGAATTATGAAATGGTATCTTTCCACAGGGGCATCTTAGAGGAGACACATCAAGCAGGTGCCTAAGAGATAGAGGTAGAGAGAATGCTAAAGAGGAAGCAAAGTGTTTTCCAAATTCAGGCCAGATTGTGGATGTGCTATCAGTTGTGTAAGACAAGACATGTTTAAAAAGGCACTTCTTTCGAGTTTTATAATGAAGCTATGATTCTCCCTTCCTCCTCTCCATCTGAGAAGGAAGATGGTGGCTACAAGAAATTGCAAAGGAGTTATTAAAGCAAGATAGTCGGACATCCTCCTGCAGCTGGTAGATGACTTGCTGGGTCCTGACTCATGTTTTCACCTCTTCCTGAGTGTGAATGTGGATAACCAGAATCCAACCAGGCTTTAAATCTGAAACCCCAAGCATAGTTGTCCCACATAGGAACCGAAGTGCAGGTGTGCCTTACTGTCTGCATGTCTGCATGCACTATATCCACTGTTAGTCCAGCAAAAAAATGGAGAGTGTGCCATCTTCTTTTCTTCTTTCTTCTGAACTGCTTGTGCAATCCTCATTTTCATAACATTTGACTGCTACCGTGTCATCAGTGTCCAGTACTTATTTCCCGTTCAAATTGCCAAAGTTATGGGCAAAGACTCGTGGTGTGGGAGCATGGGACAATTTGGGGCTACATGAAAAATCTGTAGTTAAATAGAAGTTGATTCTCCCAATTTCTTAAGTGCAAGTGGTAGAGTGCACAGGGCAAATTTTAGTAAACATGGCAAAATGTCATGTGCTGCTCCAATTTTGTAAACAAACATGTACAGTTAGAGCCAATGCTTCCTGAGTGTGGCAGGTCCCAAATGCCGATCATCCTAGGACATGTCTGATGGACCATATTTACTGCAGATGCATGGTAGTTCTGCATATAGCCTTGTTCCCTGTTCAGGAGAGGAGCAAACTGGAAAGGCTGTGGTGTAGATTAGTTTAATTCTTCCAAAGCACAATGCCCACAAAGCACACGTTCTGATACCATCACCATGTACGTATGTGTATACATCTCCTAACAGATCCCTTACAGAGAAAGAAGAGAGAGGTTGAAAGATTTTATCAAAATACGCAAAAAACTCAGCAGAGCAGAATCAGTTTCTAAAAGAAACATTTTTCCTGAAAGGTTTGATTTTTCTTGTACTCTGTTTTATTATGAGATCTGGAAGAGACTGACCAGAAAGAGAGGATAAACTGCAAAATCTGTTGCAGAGCTTGGGAGAGAGGGTCACAAGAAAGTCACTACACTTTGACATGTTTTTATGGTTCCCTCTAAGAGATTTTTGTGTGTAAATACTGTAGCTGAAATCACCCAGAGTAAAGTAAATCTTTTCCTTCAGATGCCTTGATTTCCTTCAAGAGCTGTTTGTGTATGCAAATGTGTGTGTGCTCCTTTGTAGCTGAGAATAGTCAGTGATTTCAAACACTTTTGAACACATTGAAACATTACTTGAGAATTACTTCTGAGTATCCACCCCTCCTCCCGCCCTTCCCATCCCCGTGTTTGGTGCTTTAAAAAACAGAGGAAATCCTAACTGCTACTTCTAGAGCATTTTGTCATGTTGTCTAAATGACAGAAATTGAGAAATCCATCCGCGTCAGGGCCTGGAGGAAAGAGGTAGAACTTTGTTGTCATTGTAGGGATATTCCCCATTTATGTCAGATAAGGATTTAAATTGGTGGGATTTACATTTGCTTCAATGTCTTATCCTGACTCAGTCAACTATAATGAAAGAGGAAAATCACAAACGGGATATTTGGAAGAGCTTTTCTACCAATCTGATTGGGCAGGGCTGTTTCAGCAGACAGCCTCAGTTATATCAACAGCTGAAAAATTCGGAACGTGTTTGGCATCTCTCAATGAGTGACAAAGAGACACTGCTTCTTTGTGATCACTCCACGAGACACACTCTAATGAGCCAGCACAAACTTTTAGGAGCATTGACAGTTCTACATAGCTCTTTCCTGGCCTCTAGGGTGTATTTGACATCACTAGGATTTGGTAATGAATAATCAAGGGGTGATACTGATGAAATTGTTATGTTCTTCCCACACAACCTATCTTTAACCTGAAAGTAAACTGCAGTTTCCATTAATGGCAGTCACAGACTTTGAGGGTAGACCTACATTTTGTATTTCCATAACTGTCTTTCATGAGTACAGCTTCCAAACTAATGCAGTCGATGTTTGTATGCAATGAGGCTAAGTGCTTCCTCGGAAGTGTTGATTAGGACTGTTGATCTGTGGTTAGATCACAATTCTCTCACAAATGGAAATATGCTTGGTCATCTTTCCCCACCCACAGAGGGCATTTATTTGAAGAAGGGTTTGCTGGCTGGGTAGAGAACCTGCCATTCACTACTCTCGGTCAGAACTGTTCCTGTTTGCCATCATCCATTCTTCAAATCAGTGGTGTCTGTTGCATTAGTTATTTCCTGGGCACTACTTTTATCCAATAAAGAAAAACAAATAAACAAATGAGAAGCATCTTAAGCAGTCTCTCTCTGTTCCCTGTTCAGTTAGGCATACTGGAACAATTGTGTAAATAAAACTGTCATTTTTATAGTCCTCAAGCCAATATAGTGTTCATGTGCACCAGATTCTGTGGGATGTGGTTCCACATTGTAGTAGCTGCAGCATGTCCTATTGCATGACCAACACAACAAGTGACTTCTTGACCAGAGAATGAAAGACTCACCCAAGGTCATTATCATCTGCTCTGGGAAACAGATAGCATGAGTTTCTAGTCTCTGTCAGTTGTGGTGACTGCTGCTTGTGTTTCCATGCACTTCAAAGGCCTATTCCTGAGCAAGGTCTTGTATCATACCTCAGAACAGTGGTTTTCCCTTTTCCAACGAATTATAGGCTTCAGAGGTTCATTTGCAGTGGGCAGGGAACTTCCTCACACAGCAGTAAGGCAAACCATAACCACTGGATAACTTTGATATCAAGGATAAATATGGCATGGTTTTGGCTTTGTTCATCATCTTTCTAAAGTGGTTATTGAAGGGCAGATTGTGAAACCAGAACAACCATGCATAGGGCTGAAAAATTTGAACTTGGTGCATTAGCAAACCTGCACGTGAAACAGGTAATGGATAAATTGTCATCTCCTCTAATGACTGACTATTCTGACACAAGTGTCTTTGAAATATAGTGAAAGATACATGTATGGAACATTTCTGGTTGCACGAGACAGAGCTTTTTGAAAATTAGTTTTCTCTCAGACTCAGACGGTATCCTTTGAATAAGTTTTATATGTAAAAGCTTTACTGACTTCATTATGGAAACACTGATAGTCTGCAGCTGGATGCTTTTTCTGAAAAAAGCACTAACTGCTTTGGCATGTATTAGCTGGATTGGGAGCTGTGAGATATGTTATCCAATCAACCAATTGCATCTGGTCAACTGACATTCAACAATGCAATAGGTGAGCTAACAAACAAAATGTTATCTTTATACTTGCCATTCACTGCTATTAACAGTAATGAATTAATTAATTGTTTCCAGATTAGATGATTTGTGATCCTTTGTGGCAGGCAATGAAGGTAAAAAATCAGAACCTAAACGGTTACTCTGTGATTTCATGCTTATTTTTGTATTATCATTTGGCAGAATGTTATGTACCAATTTAAAACAGCTGGTCCAAGTGAGTTAAACCAGTTTAATATCCGGGATACATCACCAAGGGGCTTGCTTATTAAGTTATAGGAAGTGATCTTAGATTTCAATAGTGGTTGAATATTTAAAATTGTTTTGCCATACAACAAATTGTAGTTTTTTACCTCAGAGTTTTTATCTTTCATTTAAATACTGTAGTAGTTTATTAGAATCATAAATAGTAAGTTATAAAAGTTTATTATAAAAATATTTCAACAGAGACTCATTTGAAACTATTATTCCCAAATGCTTTTTTGATGACAGTAAAATGTACTGTAAGTTAAGTGAAAACTTTTATTCAACAGTTCAACTACAATACTACTTCTCTGTTACATTAAAAAGACCACACCATTTCATTAGAATCAAATTGCATCGTTCTATCATTGATGTAAGTTTTGCTGCTATTTTTAATACAGTAGGCCCAGATTCTCACTTCCTAGTAGGTTTTCTCCATCAGTTTTGATGTAATTATTCCTGATTTACAATAACTTGAGTGAAATCACTAAAAAATTCCAATTTTGTTCAGTCAAAAGGGGTAAATATGATTTCTGGTTTCCTTACAAAACTTGCGTAGCTTTTTTCTGAGTATATCTTTGGACAGATGGAAAGGTAAGGCATAATGCAGACCTGAATGAGTAGACTCTGACAAGGCAGGCTAGATGGAAAGGTTTGGCCTAAACCTGAGATATGAGGAATCTTTTGTGGACCTTGTTGATCCTGTAGCCAGTCCCATAATTTGGTGTTCACTCTTGAGAGCAGCTGCACAGTATTCATTTGCTTTATGCTGAGTGGGCAGCAGAACAACTTCTCAGTGGATCAGAGTGAAAAATATTGAATAGTTTTGGCTTAAGTCTTTCCTGCTCTGTGACTTGCTAGTCTCCCTGCACAGGATTCATCTGACTGACTGGAGATACCTATAACATAGGGGTTCTTTCTTTCCCAGGTAGTCACTCTAAGCTCCCTTTTCATCAGTGAGAAAAACAGGCATTTCTGTGATATGAGTCAGCTCACAGATATTTAAAATAGGCCAAATGAATTGTGTTGTAAAATTGTTGACTTACTGTAATGGGCAATGAAGACAACCTGTGGTGACTAACTCACTCATAGTTATCTACAATGTTGACATTAAAATTACGTAAGCTGTATCCCACTGCAAGAACTTAGTCTATCCGGTTGGGTGAGAAAATTGCAAACTAACTCCTGTATCAACTGTCACTATATGATCTCAAGACTGAAAGCCATTTAGCACTTCAGCACAGAACTTAATCAAATGTGATAAGCTCGGCCAAGGTATTCTCTTCCCAGAAAGTAGTACAGTGCTGCTCTACATTGTGTAGATGCATGGGCTGCTCAGCAATAAGACATGACTCATGACACTATGGGCCACTGCTCAGTGTGCTTGCACTGGTAATATTTATCCAGCAGCAGTCCTATTGCAGATGTCAATCTATAGCGTGTGGTTGGAGATGCCATGTTCAGGGAGAAAATAACTCACCTTGAGATTGTACAGACAATGAGGTTGGATTGTGACTTCCTCTGCAATGCGTAATCAGGCAATATTAAGATGTCCAGTTCCTGGAGACAATTCCAGTCCTTAACTGTAAAAAATTACAGTGATTCATAGTGAGTGTTTTGGCACAAAGTGAGAGAAATGATGCAACTGGCCACAAACTTACCATTTCTTCTCCAGCCTCCATCTGCCTCCTTGATGACGAGATGCAAAGAACTAGGCAGGTCCCTGTACTTACTCTTTTGCAAGTTGCATTTCTCTTCCTTTGTTACTCATAGCAAAACTCAGTCTGGCCCGTGCTATTCTGCTTTGAGTACAAAACAGTTCTACTGAGCACTGTTTTATGCACCCTGAAACTATTATTTTGATACCTTTCTGGTAAGGGACTGCCTTTTTAGCCAAGTACCACAGCAATAACTGTGATATTAATAAGGGCAAGAAGTTGGGAGTGACTGTGCTTTTTATCTGTGAAGCTGCATAGAGCAGAGCAAGTGGAACAACTCCTTTGCTTATATTTTTAAAAGGTCAGATTCCAGGCCTGTTATTCATTGTTTATACTACTGAATAGAAACATCTTCTGTATGAATTCTGACCAATATCTGCATATAATATTGCATACTATCTGGGACCCAAACCCCTTTCTGTCCATAATATTTGAAATGGTTTGTGCTTGAGACTGGGGTTAACAGGCTGGAAATATGGGGCTAGTATTGAAATTTCTTTTCCATATGCAAAAGAGCTACTCACTCAGAAAGAAGGTAAAGGACAAGCATTAAAAGACTGTAATACCCACCTTTAGGTCCTCAAACTAGCTCACTACAGACAAATTCTCTAGTAGTTCTCCAAGAAAGCATCAGAGGGTAGCCCAGTTCCCTACAGAAAGGAGAACTGTGGGAAGTACGACCTAGGCATCTGTAGTAACACTTAAGTAACTACAGTGCTTGGGAGGACACTGTCATTTTCCTTAAAGCTAGAGGAGTGTGACCTGTATACACCAACAATGTTGTTGGTCTTCTGTAATTCTGTCATGAAAACATATCTTCTGTGTGAATTTAGCAGAGAGTCTTTTCTTCCTTTTTTTCTTTTAATAACAAATAAGAAACTTTTGACTTTTTTCACTTGCTATGATTTTTTCAAGCATGATTTTTCTTTCTTTTATCCTCATGGTAACCCTCATAAAATATTTCTATTTCTGCCTGTCCATATCTTCTGCTTCTTTAACCTGTGATTCATTGTCTGGGAGATCTGCTGGGAATACTGAGTCAGGTTTTCTTCTTCTTTAAGCCAGGATGACTTGCACTGCTACTGGATATACTACTAGCACATGTGGTAATAACACCTGCTCCAAATTCTGAAGTTCCCTGAAACAGCTCTGGCTTGCACTTTGAACTGCCTCTCAACTAATCCTTCCTTTAGAGAGCTAGGGAAGAAGATGACAGTGTTTCTTTGATGTTTTTAAACAGTACCACGGCTAATTTTTTTCTGGCAATTACAGAAGTAGGGTGGGTTTTTTTGTTTGTTTGTTTGTTTGTTTTTTTTGTAGTGGATCCATCATTTTAAAATATTTTGAGCATGGCTTTGTAGTGAATTTGAGCTCTGAAATGTGTATTTCCGTCATCAAACCATTAAATGTAATTGATCTTTATTGCTATGTTTTCTTCCCCCCCCCCCAATTTTCGTGTTTTAATGAAAAGCCTGATGTATATTATTACCAAATATATATTAAAAAGATGAGAATATTAGAAGAAACAGCAGAACAGAACATACAATGAGTGTGAAGCAATGTGGAAAACTATCGAATACATTTTCCTTTAGTTAAATAGCAATTATAGTTTTATGCGTGAATATGTGTGGATGGCAATAAGGACTTAAAAGATATTTCTGACAGCTGGAACTGCAAACTCGAGCTGAAACATGAAAGACAAGGTTTGTCTTTCTCCTCACCCTTTAATCAAAAGAACTAATAGAAAAGTTCAGTAATCAGAATGTCTGGCATCTTTGATGCAGAATGAAGCAGAATGGAATCTGTCTTGCTACCCCATAGATTCTTTGTCTTTCTGCTGCTGAAAACAGAAGATAGTTTGTCTTGGTGAAAAAAGCAGGTGCGATCTGAAGATATAGCTGAAGCAGGATATGCCAATCTGATATGCCATATGAGATTTGCATTCTTTTTTTCCTGATGACAAATGTACTTTGAAAAGTGAGGTTTCCCTCCTGAACCAAAGAAATTAAATCACCAAATTTTTTGTCTGGTAATTCTCTTTAGAATAGTCCAAGTGTTAAGGTCTGTATGTAAAGGAAGTTAAGGAAGATTTCAGTATAATTTGTCAATCATCTCCCACTTTTAAGAGCTGTTAAAATTGCAAAAAGCATCCCTCTTTCCTTATGCATTGTGTTTGAAATTTGCAACATGAGAGTCTCGTGCCGTGCATACTTCAAATGACTGAGAAAAATAATTCCACAGAATCTAATAAGCAGGAGAAAACTGTCCATGTAGGTATTCCCAGAACAGTCTCATTGGCTGCTGATGGCTTTCACAGGGAATAATATGGCAGAAACCTCACAAAAATATAATTATACGGAATCTGGCAGGTTTTCCCCTGTAAGAAATTGTCAAGGCATGAGGCAGAGCATTTGATCAAATCATCATGGAAATAGATGATGTACGATATCTTCACATAAAGAGTGAGAGTGATACCTGCTTCTCTGCTATATACCTTGTGCAAAGAGGAATGCAATTGGATAGGCACATTAACTGCAGTCTGCATGACAAATGCCATTGCGTCCATCATCAGATTGTGAAGCGGGGCAAGAGGTAGGAGCTCTTGCTGTCTAAAGAACCAGCTGAGATCTGAAACAGATTCATAGCCATTGAAGTACAGCCACAGATGGAATCACATTTCACATGCTTACCAATGAGAGGAGACCGGTGATAATTTTATGCAGACTTTCCCGTCCTCCCCACTACTTGGCTTGCAAGATGCAACAAACTCTTTCTTCTTGTCAAGTATGCAATTGCCTCCTTTGCAAAGGACATGAAATAAAGCATTGCTATGTTGTTTGAACTTCTTAAAGTAGTAAAAAGACAGCAAACTTCACAATAACTGATGTTGGACATTCTGGCCTGGATTCAACAGTGCACTTAGATACGTGCTCAAGATCATCCCCATTAAGCAAAGCACTTAAGCACATTCTTAATTTTTAACATATGTATAAGTGCTTTTCTGAATAACGATAGATTTAAGCACGTGCTTGTGTGTCATACTGGATTGGGGCTAAAATCAGCACACATTAGTTCTTTCCAACAAATCAAAGCATCTATTTCAAAAATAACAATGGGTCCTTCATAGCAAACAGCTGTCCTCATCCTCAAAGTGTTTAAAACCAAAGCATGAGTTGATGACTTGATGTGCATAATAAGAGAAATACTATTTAAGATGAACTCAAATTTGCAGAAAAGGTGTTTGTCCTTTCTGAAGATGAAAGCTGAAAAAAGGGGCCAGTACATCTTCTGTGTCTGTAAATCTTTCTTTGTAATAAGAATAGAAATGTGTGCATCTAAGTGCACTCTTAGAGAGAAAAAGAGGAAAATGTCACCCTTTGGATTTCATGTCTCTTCAGTGCTGAATTTAGAACAACTAGAATTTCAGTTTGCTAAAACATTTCCAAAGCTACAGCTATTTTAATTTTTCCATGGGCAAAGGTTTACATATTTTTAGTGTTAATTCACTTTAATAAATAGGCACACTTAAAAAAGCTGTAAAATAGAGAGAATAATAGTTGTAATGCAAATCATCTAGGGATTAAGGACTAATAATATAACACTACTCATCCCAAAGGATCCCTAAACACTGGAATGACTTTATAAAAAGATATCAGTCCTCAATCACT
>NW_010387776.1:20291-20593 GCF_000710305.1 Buceros rhinoceros silvestris
GGGATAAACCACAGTAATGATTTATCAAGGCATAACATTACATTAAAGAACAGAAGAACAAGGATATTATCTTTTACTACAACAAAAGAGAGAATTTTACGCACTGTAGACAGAATAATTACCCAAATTGGAATTGGCCAGGGCAGAGGAAAAAAATGGAGGAGGTGAACAGAAGGTCAAAATGAAGAGATGGGTGACTTCTAGAGAGCCATTTGTCACCTAAAGAGGAGGGAAGGGGGGGGAGAGAGAAGCAGAGAAGAATTATGATTCTCTGTGGAAATCAAAGCAAAAGTATGCATTCC
>NW_010387776.1:20779-21115 GCF_000710305.1 Buceros rhinoceros silvestris
GTTGTGGGGAGCTTGACAGAGAGCCAGAAATAAGTTTCTTTTACCCAGAGAGACAAGACAGATATATCTGGGAAAGAGGCTTGGGAGCCCTGTAACATGCTGAACTTGAGCCAAATATTATTGGAAAGGACCTGAGAGAAAAGAGAAACTCCAGGCACTGCACTGGCTTTCTTTGTTGGAAAGATCAGATCTATGTAAGATGTTATTACATATACGAGTGGGGGGGGGTGTGCATATTTTACTTTTACCGGAGTAGCACTTTACCAGAAGTGAATTCATTTGAGTCTTTGGCTATCTCCAGACCTTGGGGTCAGCATACATTTCTCTAAGCGGTTC
>NW_010387776.1:21224-30919 GCF_000710305.1 Buceros rhinoceros silvestris
GGTTCAGGCCGTGTTTTCATTCGGCATCTCAGAGCACACTGGCATCTCAATGTTGATTGAAAACTATTGCTGCTACTGAGTGGTTATTTACTTTCCATAATCATGAATGTTTTTGAAATCTCTTGCATCCTACCTAACAGGGTATTGCAGAGATTGCAGAGCAAAGACAATTCTGTTGAAATATAAAGGTCACAGGTGTACTATTAGGAGATTAAGCAGAAGGATTTATCCAGAAAGGAGTATCTAAGTCTCTAATAAGGTCCCTAGCTATGATTCAGAAAGTAAAAGGTCTATAACAATTATTCTGTAGATTTATTGTTATTTCACAAATCAAAAGGAAAAAGATGGAAGATCAGAATGCTATGCAAATTACAAATTTTGCAATCATGGCTATGTAGATAATTATGAAACCTTATATACTGAAGATGGATTATTTACCACTCTAAGTAGAGTGAATAGAAGAATTTAGAATGGAGGAATTTTACAAATTCTTCCACTCTAAAATATGCTTTCATTTCAGTCTGTTTAAAAGCAGCCATAACAAAAATGGTTTGAGTCAGTTGAAATGTTGTGTTTTGATAATACAGAGATATTTTGCTTCAACTTTTTTATTACATCAGATAACATTCATTTAGAAATGAAAAATCATTTAAAATGAAACATTCCTTTCTGTTTGTTATCCAGAATCTTCCTAACCATTCTTTTCTCTATACATAAATGAACCAGATAACTTCACATTCTGACAGAAAAATGGGAATTTGCTACAAAAAAAAGCAAAACAAAAACAAAAACCCCAACAAAAAAAACCCCATCCTTTTTACTTACCATGAGTCTTCGTGGGACTTGGAAGGACAAAAGGAAAGCCTACTGGGACCCTGGGGTATCTGTAGAAGTCTGTGGACACGAGTACTGAAGAAGCTTGAGATTAAATTCTCTGCCCTTAAAAGAATTATCTTACTTCCTTAGCTGACAAGGTCATTTGAAAAAAAACCCATACATTTTTCTTGACAGCTTTAGCCTTAAGCATACATACATGCAAACATATAATAGATGCTCTGATTATTTTCACATACTTATAATTTTTATTTATTTCAGGATTGTGTATCTACAGCTTCTTTGGCTTCTTTGCTCGTTTGCTTCTTGTTTTGTGTACCATCTCTGTTATACGCACAGCAGCAATCAGTTCTAATCTCTGTCCTTATGCACGCTAGTTATCCAAACTGAACTGCTTTTACTTCCAGTATGGCATTGCATGTACTTATAGTTTGGGTGATTATTGTTTCAGATGTTTGGCTTCTGAATAAAGGGAAGTTCTTACACCTACCAGTTTTGATGAGGTTTCTCCCAACTTCCAGCATAGCTTTAAAAATAGCTATACATATCTACCTTACACTTAAAATACAGGAGAGGAATGTTGCATTAAAGAAACAAAGAGGCCACTGGATTGGACAGGTTGGTTGTAAAAATATTTTTAAATTGTTTCAGTGAGGATACTGCCTTAACCTGATTATCTTTAAGCTAAAGAAATATTTTTTTAAGGTTACAGCTACTCTGAATAAACCATTTTGCAGGTCTGCTATAGATACATGTATTAAGAAGACTGACATGCATATTCTGCATGGTAAGCCAATGGCAGGTAGATTGCATAGTTTGTAGTGAGAAAGACTTCAGCACAGTTCTGATTAAGTGCTAGGGAAAAAGAGAAAAAAAAGATATCCTACTTTTCTGATAGCTACTGATCTCGTCACACATGCCTTTATACATGATGAGGGCTTTCTCACAAATCAGAGAAGTCTTGATGCACAACTAGTGTAAACTGGTATTCCACTGAATTAAGTTAAGAATTGATCAGGAGCTGGGGCACAAAGATAACCTTTCCCCTGTTAGCTAGACTTCTAATGTATGTTAGGAACCTTGCCAGGCTCATCATAGGCTCAGTACAGGAGCCTTTAGCCCATGAATTATTTAGCACACTTTCTGAAACTAAGAAAAACTCATATCTAAGGGGTCCCACAACCTTATATGTGCAAAATGAGACTTGCCAAGTTTCTTCTTTCCTTTTTAAAGAGAGATATCAATGCTTAAATCAGACATACAGTTCATCTGACAAGTCTTGGATACCTTTATTAGGAAAGACGAATTCCATCATTAAGTTTCTTTTCTACCCTAACAATACATTCGTAATTGTATTTTATGAATATTGATATTTTATGCTATACTGTTAATATAAATAATATTATGATTATAGCTAGATTTTTTAAAGTGTCAGATTTTTTGAACTGTCATTGCGTTGAAGTTACTCAATATGTTCACAAACATAAAACCAAGAACTTTAAAAACATTAGTCCTGTTTTAATAAGTGATTTAGGTACTTGAGAGTCCTAAGTGGCAATTGGGCTAATTTAACTGCGTGCACATATTGTGCAGTCTGTACTGTTATCATAATTTCTTCAAAATCTCATTAATTTAGCAAATCCAAAGAATTTTTAAAAGAAAAAAATGTATCAGAAAGTTGTAGAAAATGTTTTCCCACTTTGAAGAGATCAGGTCTTTAAACAACAAAAAGAAGAGAAATAAATTATAGAAAGAACTTGGCATTTTCACTGGTGGGTAATAACAGCAGCATTTTTTAGCAGACAGTATCTTGAGGCTCTATGCATCAGTTTCTACAACTGCAGGTCTGAGGTATCTAAGATAAGTAATATAAGTAGCTGAATGAGAGGAGAAGGAAAAAAAACCATAAACCCAAAAACACAACAACAACAAACAAAGCTGTTTGTCCTTTTTTTTTTTTTCCTTTCAGAAAGAATTAATTTTTCCTGGATGGCTCATTCCAGAAGCTGAAATATTTGAGCTAAGCCATGTTAGCAATGATCGTAGTTCTAGTGTCTTTTCTGCGTTTTATTATAAATTCTTTTTGGGAAAGAAAAAATTTTGTGTATTTTTAAAAGTCAAAACACGTCTTTAAAATTCATATTTTCTGAAAGAAAGCATATTGCTTTTCTATTGAGTCATGCTATGGGAATAGAACCCAGACCATGCTGCTGGGATTCCTACAAGAACTTTCAGTTGCTTGTGAATATTGTATAATCTGAGAATCAAGGGACTCAGCTGCAGTTAATTTTCATTTGCTGTTTGTATATAAATGCTTTTAGTACTTAAACTAAATTCAGATCAATTAAACTAATGTTGTTTGACATAATATTCCTTGTTCCAAAATCAATATCCCTTCATTTGACAGACTTATTCTTGAATTCAGGATGTTTATTATTCTTAAAGCTTACCTATAGACCTGGTTTTTGTCTTTGATGATGTAAAACAGTTCTTCCTTATGTATCATGAGCCAGAGTGTAATGGGGTTCAAATTTCTCTGGTAAATATCTTTAATTGTAAGATCATGTCCGTTAACCTCTTACCACAGTGCTAACTTCCTATGCTTTCTTTTTGTCTTAGCTTTTTTCTCTTTGAGACAATATTCTCACAAACAATAAATGGGTTTTTTGAGTACTCTGCTACTGAAGACATCTTTTTCTGAAATTGTGGTATTTATGATGAAAGGTCTTCCACCATATTTTGGAGGGTGAAGCCTTCCAATTTCCTTTTGATCAACAGATTCCATAAAGGTCTCTGGCCCAAAAATCTTTCTCCAGTCTGGGTTTGATAAAATTTATGCCACCATCTAAAGAGAAAGAAGGAAGGGAAACTATAAGTAAGTACTAACTTTCAGTGTTTATTGTCTGTTATTTATCCCCTGTTTATTATCAGGGGAATGAACCAAGGTGTCCACTGCGTTTCATGGTAATCAAGAGTTGAAGTGAGTCATGGAGTCATGGCGATACTTGCATTCTATTCCTTGTTTCACACGCCCATTCAGACATAAGGTAAGCTCTTGTGGGGAAATACTGTATTGCCAAGGCTGGCACTTCCTTGTTCTCCCACCACAAAAAGCATGAATCACAATTTGACCCTCAACTGTGTATTTCTTTAGATATATCCATACTAATGGCTGCAAGAGCTTGCCTGAATGACGTCTGGATAAGGTTTGAACTAAGTCCTTAGGACTTGGCCCGCCAGGAGTGTATTTCTTGAGCTTTTGTTCTGAGAAGACAGAGCAAGGCTCGTGCCCTTCAGATCCTCTTTACCCTCCCATTGCGGTACTTATAAATCTTGTGATTGTGTTTTGTCTGGCCCTTGTCCAGAAACAGACCTGTCGAATGAAAGGCAGCTTCGGGATCATTTATCAATGTAACAGTGGGAATAGTGGGCTGAACAGTAGTTCTGTGTTGTTACCAAGTGAAACCACCATGAGCTGTTACCTAATTGGAATAATATGGCACATGTTCCCATAATTGCTCTCCTTTGATAACTTTACTTAGGTCATGTTTTCTCAGTTAATTATCATTAGAAAAATATCTAATGAAGGTAACAAGGACTAAGCATTGAAAAAAATGTGTATAGGCTGCAGCGTCACTTATTTTCAGACACAAATATTTTCTTTACGTTAATGGTAATAGAAATGATATAATTCGGCATCAACTGCAAATGTAGCTATGGTTCCCAGGTATTTATTATGACTAAAGGTCAGAGTGGAAGAAGGGTTATTAATGAAACTTAAGCCAAACTGTCTCAATTATGCTGCTAAAGGCCAGAGTCCTGACCTTGTCCTCCTCTGCAGCATCTCAGACCTCCAGACACAGATGAGAAATGGAATCCTACAGCTTCAGGTAGACCCTCCCAGCCACTCAAGGCTTGCTCTCGCTTGAGGACATAGTGAATGAAATGAGTATTGCTCCAAGCTTAGAACAAGAATGAAGGTAGCATGGCTGCTGATTAATTACATCATTCTTCTGGGAGACATGTGAGAGAATATTACAGTTCTGGACAACTGCTTCAGAAAAAAAAACTTTTCACTTTTCTACACTCTATTCTGTTCTGTGGAGAACAGCTTAAGTCTTCTGACAAGGAAGACTTAATACAAACTGAGTATTTCCACTGCTTTTCTTGAGTAAAAACATATAATTTCATCTACACGGTGTTTAAAACTGTATCTTAACCTGAGGGATATGCTGATAAACTTACTAGTGTGTATTAGGCTCGTATCTGTCTCACCTTATCTCAGGTGCCTAATAGTTAGAGGCCTAAGTCTGACCCGGTGACCTCAGACTCACTGTATAGTCAGAAGAAAAAATGGGCATTCCAAGATTGCAATCCATCTTATTTGAGCTAAGTACACAAGACAGGTCAGATAAATTGTGGCCTGGATTTGCTTCCACCGAGTATAACAGGAAGCCAGGGTAACTAGCAGAGGTTTAAATGCTGAACTTTCTGATGTCTACATTAAGGTAGATGAATTGCCCCCTGAAGTTATGCACACTAATACATTAAACAGTAGAAGGGAACATGCCCTGCCGTGTTTTGCCTACAAGGCAAACATGTTCAGATGTTACCTGGCTAGTTTTGACGCAGGCCAGCTATTGCCATCCAGACCCGTTCTGGGGTGAGTTAAGGCCAGAGACAGGTCTTAACAGGCAGCTCGGATGCGGCTGCTCAGTATCTGAAGGCACAAGGATTCAATAAAATGTATTCAGGCCTTCTATGCTGGTTAGTTCCTGTGCCAGAGCATGGTTGTGAGTGCATTTAACTTTCTAGTACGGACACAGACATAGCAGCTACAGGAAACAAGTCATATCAAACCCATGTCAAAGCTACAGAACTCAAATGCACTTTCCTGCAGATTTCAGTGGAGCAGTCTCTGAACAGGTACGTGGATAGAAATCCCGTCCTCCAGCCTCCAAGCGCCTCCAGAAACCAACAGCAATCTCTTTTCAGAAGGTGTGAAACACTAATCTTACCAATAGAAAATAACAGAGATTTGAGCAACTGTGTGACAACATCTAGCTAAAACATTGTTTTAAGACCATTAGTTCTGTTCCCACTGACTTCAAAGCTGCAGGATCCGGCCTGAAAATTTCTGAGTTTTTTTGCTGGAATGATAATGGCCAAAAGTGGAGTTATTTTTATTCTTTATGAGAAACAATGAATAAGAGACCATTCTTACTTTTCACTGGAAATTCTGAAACAACCAGTTCACTTCAGGGGGAAAAAAAAAAAGCCCTCTGCACTGAATTATTTTTTTCCACTATGGTCATGAACACTTTCAAAGAAGCTTGACTCAGGACAGCAAATGTAGGATAAAGCCAAGCTACTAAAACATCTTTCCTTTCCTTAGACATTTGGGGCCTGTGTTCTTTTTGTATATTTTTGTCACTGGGAAATAAAACAGCTGTGCTCTTGAGATCCTTGTTTCACACTCTTGTAAGGTCAATTCACTTTTCTGCATTGTGTTTGGCTCTGCTAATATCTGTGAGGGAACCTGTGCTTTGATTAATAACATTTGGCCTTCTTTTTCTGTAAACTTTCTCATTGTCAGGGTGATTTTCATTAACTAAGCCAGTACCTAGAACCAATTACACTAACTAAATAAAGCTATGTGTAAAACTGTGGAGAGATGAACAATAACTAAAGCCCATCACACACAAAGCTCTCCAGCAGAAATAACTAAGCCCAACCATTGCCACCATCACTTTTGCTTCATAGGTTGTAAAAAAAAGCCAATATAGAACTCTGCTCATGAAATCCTAGAATAATTTAGGTGGGAATGGACCTCTAGAGGTTTCTAATACAACCTTCTGATAAAAGCACGGTCAGCTATGGGATCACACCAGGTCTTTACCCACTCGGGTCCTAACAGCTTCCAAGGACAGAGATTGCACTATGTCTCTCGACAGCCTGGTTCAATGCTTCACTGTCTTTGTGGGGAAAAGGTATTTCATTATATATGGTCTGAACTGCACTGGTTTCAATTTATCTTTGTTTGTTATCCTTCCATCACATGCTACTATGAAGAGCTTGGCTCTGACATCTCTCGATGCTGTCAACTCAGAGTATTAGCCAGTCCCCCCAGTTCAGTGCCATCTGCACACTTAATGAGACTGCACTCCAACACCTTCTCTGGGTCACCACCAGTAAAAGTGCTAAACAGGACAGGTGCCAAGACAGATCCCTGCACTTCTCCACTAGTTACTGGCCTCCAGATGGAGTTTGGCCGATTAACCACTATCTTTTAAGCCCAACTATCAAATCAGATTTTACCCATCTAGTTGTTCAGAGTGTAGCATCTGAGCTTGACTGCTAGGGAGACAGTGATAAAAGCCCAGCTAACACCCAAGTAAATTACATCCACTGCTCTCACCTCACCCGCAGATCTAGTTACTTTCCACAGAAGAAAATCAGGTTGTTGGTGAACTTGTACTAATTATTCCAAATTGCCCTCTGCTTTACATGCCCAGAAATGGCTTCCAAGAGGACTTGCTCAATAAATTTCCTAGGGACCTAGGGACGGATAATAATTTGACATTTTAAATTTTATCAAATGTACTCATGCTTTTTTCTTTCTTTTATAACGAAAGGGAAATTCTCACAACAGAAATATGGTTACAACGTCTCTGCAAATTCAGGCCAGTATTATTGCACTTGTTATAACTGAGATATATTTGGATGCTTTTACTATAATCAAAGTAGTGAGAGACTTAAAACAAAATTCCTGAAAGTGCTTAAATGTCATTTATATGTTGCCAACCCCCCAGTGTTATCCATGTTCTAAGCTTCCAGCATTAAATTCCCTTGTTATGTTGTTGATTATACATATGCTTGTGGGCATGCCTAGATGGGTTTAAGTCCTAATAAACACTTAACTGGTGCTTATTCTCTTTGGAGATTTATAATTTAAATATTCTCTTGCACAAAAGAATTTTTTCCTGCTTTTTACTGGTTATTCCTATGATTCCCTGCAGTATTAAATCAGTTGTTGTTCTGGGTGCTCTCTAGCACTTTATTTGATGCCACAGTGCTGTGCAGGAATATTACCAGGTAATCAGTATGGATCCAACCATTCTGCTTCTGAAGGAAGAGGGTTTAGTTGTGTGGACACAAGTCATGCTGTGCTCTGCCTAAAGGCCAAACCAGGGTTTCTGGCAGGACTTATTCACTAGTATGGATATAGTTTCTTTCTTTGGCCTAGCAAATATTTATTTATTTCTTGAGAGATGGAACTGCCTTAACTGTCACATCCCATAGTAATCTGTAGCTCGTAACAGGGCAATGTTTTAGGAGGCAAAGGTCTGGATTCAGGTCTTCTATACAAAATATAAGAGTCAAAACAAGAAAAGATAAATTCCCTCATCACATAACCTGTTTGCTATAGTGCTATTACTTTGTGACTGGAATATTCATTCTGTCTGCACAGGCAAAAATAAATGCGGGCTCCATTCTTTGACAGCTAGGTGCAATCTAGGCACCATTACTCCCAGAATCATTCTGAGAGACAGAGCTTGCTAAACTGTCAGAGTTCAAGACATATTTTGTGTCTGTGACTTCCAGATGACAGTCATGACCTTCTCTCCAACTTCCTGAGCTAGATGACCTCCTGTCCATCAGGCTGAATTTTATGACTGCTGTTCTTATGTGTTTAACACTCCCAATTTGTCACGTAGGTGAGTCCCTGTGCTCAGCATAGGGTTGTGCTCTCCATGAAGGATTATGGGTAGTGGCAGGGAAGTATTCACAAAGAATAATTTTAGCACCCAGAGGGATAGTGGGAAAAGATAATAATCAGAACAGTGAAGTTAATAAGTGCTCTAGTAAGACACTAAGCCTTTCTATTTCGTTCAATCTTTGTGAATCCCTCCTGCTTCATTTGTGTATCTAGTCATTCAAACTGGAAAAACTAATTTGGAACAAACTCATCAAAATTTCTAGGGACTGAAAGATCTGCCTGTCTCATTTCTCACAACTCTTTGAATGACATAGACTTGTCCATTTTTTTGGAAAACTCCCTCTTCAGTCCTTTTCTACTCTCTAAAAAGTCAGAGTTCATGGCAAAACTGTTTTCTGGCTCATCCATTCTGCTATTGAGACAGTGGACAAGAGAAATTCCTGATCTAAAGGGAGACAAAATGACACATTCCAAAATGTCATTTCCCACCAGTGTGTCAACAAAAACCACTCTGAGTTATAGCGTACAGAACATACCCTTAAGTATGCTATGTCAGTCCATCTCTGTTCAGGAAACCAATTATTAATAAGCTTAAATGATGTCCTGACTTGGGATTCTTTTCTAAAAGAGTCTCTTAGGTATTTTGCCATCGGTAGATTTTTAAAAATAGTTTTAGTCCTATCATAAAGAAGAACTGCTGTGTCAATAGGACATGTTTTGTACAAGGATCTGCATCCAAAGCGAACCCATCTATATCTATTTTGAGAAAATATATAGTTATTTTTTCAAGTCAGCAAGGATATTTTTTGTTTCCATCCTTTACAAATTTGCTTGTAAATATATTAACATTACAATTCTCATGTACTAGAAAAATATCTGCCTTGTTTGCAGTACTTAGCCTTAACATCAAGGTGAAGGGCATACAAAAGAGTGACGCTATACTTCTAAATATTATGTCAAAATTGTTTATTGCATGTAATTTCCATGCACTAAAGGGACTCTGTGAGGTCAAATTAGGTCCCAGATTTTGTTTTGATAAAGAAAAGCCTTTAAAAGTCTTTAAAATTAAAGTTTCATGATTATTTGCTCAACATTCCAAAGGAAAATTTTGTCTTTTATTTTCTCCTTCCCCTCTGCCCCC
>NW_010387776.1:31029-45230 GCF_000710305.1 Buceros rhinoceros silvestris
CAAGTGTTGACCTACAGTATTCATAATGCACACATTACGTTGTTGGGCTGATCACTGTGGCCCATGAGAATCTAAAAGCTCTGAACTGAGTTTAAAGAGGTTGTAAAGCTTTACACGACAAGACTCATTTTGTTATCAGAGTTAAGAAAAAAGGGTAAATAAACAATATAAAAGGCAAGGATATTCTCACATGGAAGACAAGAATAAAAAGGGATTTTTTTAAAAACCTGTTTAGAGAAAGATTGATTTTTTCTTTCCTTTTTGTTGTGTCAAATGATCTGTATTGAAGAATAGTCAATCCAGTAAAGAAGATACAAACACTATGTTTATGTTACGATAATATAGTATTTTTTTTTTTACCTAGAGAACAAATCTAAAGGAAATAATCTCAGGGTTATAATAGATTCCAAACTAACCGTGATTCAACATATTACAGCTGCAAAATGTAAAATTACACATAAACAGGTTGTGAAATCTTCATATGTGAAGGTTTTTAGTAAATATTTAATAACATTTGTTCTGCTTTATTCTTGAGGATTTTATGAAAATATGTTCTCTTTAAATTGAGGGGTGGGGGAGTGGGGGAGTGAGGGGTGGAAAGAAGGTCTGAAGCTGCTATACATCTGCCTAAAAGCCTGGATGTTCTCAGAAAAAGATTAGCCTTTGTGTCCATTTTTTTCATGAAACTTGAAGAACAAAGAAAACTAAGTAGTTAAAACATCAAACTTATGATCTTAGATAAGGGTGAGAGTTTTTTGCAATGTCATAATTATCATAAATATCTTTCATGCTTTCTGAATAACTTTCATAGAATTTTCATAAAACTTAAAAAAATAATACTTTGTTAATATTAATAGTAATAACAGCAATAGGAATTTAAATGTGTAAATAGGCGTATGTACTCATTGAAAAGGAAGATAACTCTTGAGACAACAATATATAGGTGGCTTCAAATGGTGGTAAGTTCCCATGGTGATCAGATAGTTCATATCCGTGTTCTTGAATTGGCCCTTTGGTTGCCAGTCTTATCTCTGTTTTTGATCTGTGTGACCTTAGATTTTGTCATCTCTACCTTACTATTCTTAATTGTGAAATGGGAATAATATTAACGTTGCTCGTACAAATCTATATGTCTACTGATGGAAATAAGGAAGCATTATTACACAACTTTTATAAGTATAAGTATTATTCAGCATTGGTATTAGTATTTTACATTGGCCCAATACTCAGAAATCATAGGTTCATTTAATAAATGTAGCAGATTATTTCCTTTGTGACTGGAAAAGCCGTAAAATCCTTGGTGCTTCTTGTTTTGTCCAAAATATAAAGACAGTCTTCCCTTATCCTTTTCTTTTAATCGATTTAGATTGTAAGCCCTTTAACGAAAGTGTTTTTCCTAACTACGAATTTATACATTTCTTAAGAGCCACTGTAAATACACGCGTACATAAGACATAGAATCAATCATAAAATCTTTTATGTGGACTAGATGAGGTCAGATTCGCCATAGATGTTCTTTCCAAACATTTGTGCTTTTTCCTCTTATGGCCCTCAGCCTTGGGCTAGCATTAATCCTGCCCTCATCTCCTTCAGCTGAACAACATCCCAGCTCCCAAAACAACTTCACCAAAACTGTCTGTGCATTTTTTGGCTCTCCTGCTGTCTTCAAATAACCTGTAAATATAACTGCTTCACCTCTAGCATGGTCCATTTCAACCAGGTCCATCTCAACTCTATTCAGCTTTGCCTTCATTATAACTTGTGATTGCTCCGCTCTAGCAAGACAGAGAGGTTTCCTGGAATAGGCATGCTCTGATATAGAAAAGTCTCTTCAAAGTAAGAAATACAAGATGATTGTAGTAACAGTATGAGTGTGAGGGGCAAAATAATTCAAATTCCACTATGTTGGGAAAACATCCTAACCTGTAGCCTAGCCTAGTTCATAGAAGCAGGCTTTTTTTTATTTCTTTCTTTCTTTTTTTTGTTTGCTGTCTTCTAACCAAATCACTTTTAGACTTGTGCCACCAAAAAATCCAACTTCAATGAGAAGACTGAAAGCTATTCTTGTTCTTCTGTCTATCTCATTCATATTGTCTACAGTCTGATAATCCCATATAACAAGTGACAGGACAAGAGGAAATGGCTTCAAGTCGCGCCGGGGCAGATATAGGTTAGATATCAGGAAAATCTGCTTTACAGAGAGGGATGTGAAGCACTGGAACAGGCTTGGTGATGGAGTCCCCATCCCTGGAAGCATTTAAATGACATGTAGATATGGTGCTGTTGGACATGGTTTAGGGATGCTGGCAGCGCAGGGGGAATGGTTGGACTCGATGATCTTAAAGGTCTCTTCCAACCAGATGATTCTGTAATTCTATGATTAGGGTAGGAGTATCCTTAAAGAGATGTTATAATTTTTTTCCCCTTCAAAAAGAAAGGGAGCAAGATCATAGTTATCATACTTTTTCATGCTTTAACAAACTCAAATAATGGAAAAACAAGTATTTTATAAAATCATATACATTTTCATTTCAACAAATGGAGAAATCAACAATTTTACATCACACTGGTAGCAAAGCAAATTTTATAGTTAATCTGGCAGTAAACCAGAATGAAAAGGGTAGGCTATGCCTTGGAATTCTAAAGAAAAGTGCTTTATCTTGATTGATGTTAATAACACACAAGGAGGAGCAAATCCTCTTTTATTAACCTTTTAACAATGCTGTCTTCGAATTCTCAAATTTGGGCTGCATGGGCCTGCATCAGCTGGACTTTAAGTCTCCAGTTTGAAAATGAAAACCAAAACCCCCTTAAACAGACATGGAACTTATCCAGCCAACCAGGAGCTGTTTATTTCCTTTGGATGACATAAACCCATATTTTTATTTTCATCATATCTACTGGTTCCAATCAGTGTAAAAGGCTGGAGAATAATGGAAGGAACTGATTGCCAAGAAGTCATTTGCACTGAGTTCCCCAAATTATTTAGTGAAGTGGTAGTTTATATTTTTGCACCTACCTCCACGCACAGGACAGTGAACAGCAACTCTTCTCCAGAAGTGAACTAGAAAACATTAACTCTGCCTTTGGGTTTCCACCCAAAGTAGTGATTTAGCTCATATTAACCTCTTAATTCTCTCATGTCCCACTGCATGAGTTACTCCCTAGCAGCCAGTCTTGTGGCCATGGCACTCATATTTTTCAGCTTGTAAAAAGCCAAGCTTTGCACCCAGAAAAGGAGTATCCTCAGACAGGTGCAATGGAATTGAGAATCAGGAATTTGAATGCCTAAATTTAACTTAGAGATTGAATTAGACACCTGTACTTGATCAGGGCTGTACCATGGAGTGCCGTGCTGAGATGCACTGTTTAGAGATACTCACCAGGTGGTATGAAAAGCTGCAGTTTCTGTTCTCCAGAGATCTGTACTTCATCTGCTACCTGATCTGTAGATGAAAGATTGGCCAGTTGGCTTAATCTGGTACACAACATCCCCTAAGGGGCTGGCCAACTGCATTCCATGCTTGGAAATGAATATGGATATCACATGAGGACTACAGTGAACAAGTCTAACTTGGAACTTATGGCTGCATGAATATCAGTAACTAAAACAAAGCCAAGACACAGATTTGAATACTGAGTGTACTTTATTAAATGCTCCTTCACATGGCCTTTGCCTACTAATATGTGCATTTAGTATAAGAAAGACATGGACCTGTTGGACCGTGTCCAGAGGAGGGCCACAGAGGTGATCGGAGAGATGAAGCACATCTGCTGTCTGAAAGAGTTAGGATTGTTCAGCCTGAACAATAGAAGTCTCCAGGGAGACATTTTTGCAACCTCTGCTTATAAGAAAGATGGGGACAGACTTTTTAGTAGGGCCTGTAGTGATAGGACAAGGGGTAATGGTTTTAAACTAAAAGAGGGGAGATTCAGACTAGATATAAGGAAAATGTTTTTTACTCTGAGGGTTGTGAAACACTGGTAGATGTTGCCCAGCGAGGTGGTAGAAGCCCCAACTCCAGAAACATTCAAGGTCAGATTTGATGGCTCTCTGAGTCACCTAATCTAGCTGAAGATGTCTCTTGTCCTTGCAGAGCAGTTAGAGACTAGCTGACCTCTAAAGGTCCCATCCAACCCATACATTCTGTGTTTCTAAGCTTGTTTCCAATACAGTGTCTGGGGTCAGTCACCTGTATTAGGTGAGAAGAGAGTTTAGACAGATGGACACAACCTACAGAGATTTTCAGTATAATGTCCAGAGAACGGACCTGATATGTTACCATCACATGCATGACCTGTGAGAACTACCAGCAGCTGTGATGCATGAAGTCTAGATTTGTTTGAGCCCTGTTCCTAAGCAACTTTTTTAAACGTGCATTCCTATTTCTGATGCTCTCCAGGGTAAAAGTAGCGAATGTGAAGAAATAAAAATATGCTCTCTCTCTGCTCTCATATGTATGTACAGGTACCTGTCCTAAAACCCACAAAATTTGTGGTCCTGACCTTGCTGGAACCCTTGAGTTCCTATGCGTATACTATGTATTTTACTCACCGTTAAACTCTCACATGCATCGTGTTACTCAGGTAATAGTTGAGACTTATGGCAGCCTTATTTGTTATCCTTAAGTCATTAAGCACTCTTACTCTCTTTGTTCCTTCCCTACCGATTTTTCCAGTTCTTTAGGGTAAATTCCTGGAAGAGCTCAATGGGATTTCTGGAATATCAGAAGTTCCGAGCTTTGAGTAAGCAACAAAAAGGTTCCTGACATTTGCAAAGCATTTAGCTTTATATTTATGTGCTTGTGTAGACTGGTTAATTAGTAGGAATATGGCCTTTTTTCTGCAGCTCCCTGCCTCAGTGGGCTTCTGTTATCTGAAGGGCTTACATTCACACAAAGCATTCTGTTAATGGCAATTTGTCATCATTTGAGGAAGATTAAAGAGGGATCATTTAAAAGACAGTCTGCTGCTTATATTTACTCCATCTACATCAACACTTCTTCCTACTTTAGAGAAATCACAGCCAGGCCCATGAGTGATTTTGTGTATCTCTAACAAGATTACCTGATATTAAGAGTTGATTGAATACAAACCACAGGCTGGAGTCTTTTGTCCCAATATTTGCCATTTTCTTGTTGTCACGAATCACCCATTGATTTCAAGAGCACAAACATTTTTCAATGGTAAGAGTTAATCTTTCTTTCATGCTTGTTTACACACTCTGTTTAGTCCAAGAAGCCAGTTGTACTTTTCACCTTAGTCTACAAGTAGTCACACGAACAAAGGTCCTAAATGCGAGCAATTCCCTTTTGTGTCCACCTGTTTGTTTAACTCATGCTTCTGCTCACTGTTCCCAGCTTGGTTATATATTCATTTTAGAGGCAAGATCCTGAGATCAAAGGGTCTGAAGGTACACTAATGTGAAAACATTACTGAGCAAAGGTTTGCACAAATCCCTTGGTTTCAAAACTGTCTGCTGATACTCAAATCTTGTGTGTGCATATATATATGTGTGTACCCATGTATACCCATGTACATGTAGTAAACAGTGAGTATAGTATAGTAAATGCAGAAACATTCCATGTTTCTATAAAGAAAAGGGCACAGGAACATATCGAAGATATATTAAGCACATGTTTAATTAATATCCAATAATTCTTCAATAAGACAGGGATTGTATGTCATCTTCAAATACTTAAGATAGCAAGGATAGCTGGAAAAAATAGTCTTGTTTTGACACATCTGTTAACTGTGCTGTTCAAATACATCTTATTTTTTTTTCTTCTTGTGCTGGTTCAACGTTCATAAACTCTTTGTTCCATGATGTGCACATAAGCAATGTTTTTGGAAGGGCCAAGATAATGTCAAAACAGTAACGGACAGTAGTAAGTCCCAAATGACTGTGGGTGACTTTTACAGAATGATAAGCACTCTGGCCCCAATTCAGCAACGTGAGAGCACAGGTCTGTTAAAACCACTAACTACAGAGCAATTGTTAACAATACAATCTCACACGGCAAAACTTTTTCTTTGACTCTCTCACTATTCTGGTTTCTTGTCTTTTATCCTTAGATGAACAGTGTGGAAAGAAAATTAGCTACAGTGTATAATCCAATTTACATATGCTGTTAAATTTCCAAATAATCCACTTATTCCAAGAAATTGGAATGATTCTTGCATTTTTAGACTATTTCTTAAAGAATGATGAATATAATACACTTTGAAGCTACTAGGTTAGTTCAGACCAGCTTTTCTGCTCTGTAACTTCAGAAGAATGAAGGTGCCCCAACATGGAGTTCATGTGAACATTGTTTTTCACAAAACTACATCCATTATGTGACATTGGCTCTCAGGTAGACATTGAGATTACAAATCTTTATACCCTGCCCTTCCAGGGTCCACCACAGCTCTGTTTGTCTGCTCCGTCTGGCACCACGTCATTCTTCAATGTATCTAAATACAAGACTACGTAATTTACACTATTATCTACCTGTACTTTATAGCAAAATATAGAGGAAAAGGAACAAGAATTCTACCAGGCTCTGAATCCACTAAAAACTGTTTTCTACATGTACCTGTCAGATCACATAGGTCAAGTTGATCTCAAATACCACCCAAGGGACTCAGACTATTTAGTTTCTCCAAAGAAAGATGGCCCTTTTGGCCTTGATTTCTAAGCCAACACCTATCATTGCCCTGACAACTCCCTTCATCTCACTGGCCTGGGGCTGCAGGCTTTAATATTTTATTTTTTGGAAGAAGTTCATAAGCCCAGTCCAGCATTAAGAGAGTTCACATGATATGGAAACACAGAATGAACTATTGGTAATAGTTGTTAGTATATTATTATATGATAGTTTTTGGAAATTTTGCATGTAAAATTTTTTCCCCAGGCACAGTCAGCAGATGACGTATAGTCCACTTACACATTTTATCCCCAGAAAGAAAAAAATCCAAGACATTCCCACACCAATTTTTCTCTATTCTGGTGTATAAACCCTCATAGCAAGATCCCAAGGAAGAGCATTACCAAGACTCAGTAACCATCGGCTGTCCAGAAGGTATATAAGACACTAGACACATGAGTTCCTGACTTCTCCCTTCTTAGAAAAAGGGCATTTGTCAAGGAGTAAGCTTCAGCTTGGAGTTTAAGGCTCCGCAAAAGCCAGGCAACATGAGGAATCTTGATAGATTCTCTTAACCAACCACAGCTGAAGGGAAAAGGGACTTAGTAGTGACGTGATATGCAAGCAGCTAAAAAGTGGTTATGCTTGTATTACCTACTCTGTGTGAGGTGTTTCTCTGTCACTGGAGCAGATGCTTGGAAGATCACCTCAAGCTGATCATAGCTTTTCAGTCTTTCTCAGAATTTCAAACCTCAAGATACCAGTAAAAGTGCAGATACTGTTGGGCTGAATCTTTCATGGTACTATGATATGTGGTTTCCTCCTAAGTCAAACCCATTCCCACTAGGCTAATTTCTACCTGTATGATTTTGTTTTCTTGCATAATGAATCCATTGTGTGTTCAGAACTAGCATGTCTGCTGGGCGACATCAGCAGCCTAGCATGTCTGAAAACTCACTGGCCAGAGCTACTTACAGGAGCTGGCAAGAGAGTCGATGTCTTAGGTTACATGCATGTGTTCCAGGTTGGCATCAAATTGTACTGATGTTATCCTGAACTCTGGTGTGCTTTGCTGCCTTGCTGCTAGACAAATTTGGCTTGTCTGGCAAACTTGGTCTTAACACTCAGTCTCAAATACCAGAAGAGAGTTCCCCAGTCAGGGCAACACCAGGTTTGAGAAAGTGATGAAGGAGATGGAAAGATATGATTGTCTTCACGGACCTTTTCCCATTTGTCAGTGAGGGACCAACATGTTCTAAAGAGCCAAATTTGATACTTAGTTCTTACTAGTAAGAGATCACTATGGGACTTCTGTGCAGTATGGAGAAGCCTTCCACTTAGAGGCATTTTCTTTCTAGTATAATAACTTGGAGACACTAACAAGAGAGCGTTGTGTGTTACCACTGCCACACAGCTTTTGGAGGGGCATCCGGCACAGGAACATGTTTACAGCTGTGTTGCATTTCAACATGCTTGCTTTATGGCTGCTCCATGTTGTGAGGCACTGGGGTGCATGTTTTCGTGGTGGCTTCAGAGGATGCACTGAAAGGATTTGTGACACCTACGGCTTATTAGGGGTTTCCTTCAGACATTACACATGATGCACTTGTACTTGGGCACCCGTTCTGAGGACAAGCCTAGAGTGTGATGACAGCAATTTACTTCAGGTCAGGAACATATTTCTGAAACTAATGATCTGGTTAACCCCTCCAAATGCTTCTTGAATTGTATGATGGAATGGTCTTGTATCTCAGGAAATGAATAATTTTGGTGTCACCATGAACCAAAGAATGCTCTTTGGCGTTGCACCTACCGAGCAACAAGTGATAATGGGCTGAAATTTGCAGGACAAAATCAGAGGTAGTTCAAAACCAAGCTCCTGAAAAATGTACAATGTCGCTATTGCATCCTCAACACTAGTTAATGTTGTAAATGTTAATGTTGTAAACGTAGCTTGTGTAGACAGTTGGGTAATTGAACTTGAGGGTGCTGATAAAGGCATTTTGCAACGGGAGATATTTCACAAGGCAGTGCAAGAAATCATAATTTGAGCCTCCCTGCTTGTAAGGGAGGTTCTATTGTTGAACTTATCACATTTAGTTTTTGTGTTGGTTGTTACGGCAGCAGCATAGTACTTCAGTAGGAACCCAATGATCCCATTGTGCTAGGCAATGCACATGCAATAAATAAGAAGGATTAATCCTTTTAACTCTTAGTTAAAATATAAAGACTTTCTATGCCCTGAGGCATGAGAGTTTATTTTATTTCCATACTTTATTTATACCAGTGACATTTGTGCTGTGTTATTGCAATGTATTGTTCAGATGTCTTTCAGAGCGTATACTTTATATTATGGCTTTTTCATAATGCTGCTGCTTGAGTGATAACTTGCTTGAGTGCTAACAACACAAAGCATGCTCTGTCAAACTCGAGATCTTCACACCGCTTTATGATGGTGTGCCTGATTAAAAAAGAAAAAAAGAAAATATAAGTGATGGAACACCCTCTATACTGTTGTACCAAAGGCTGAAGACCAAGAGCCAACAATGCAAATGTAAATTTATATAACACAATTTTAATGCTGCAATGTCTTTTTAATATGATAAATAATTATGAAATGTCTGTGTCACTCACAACTTCCAGACTTGAGTTTTGCAAGTTTACGATCACAGATATTAGAATCCAGGCTAACTTTCCCTGTCTTTCAATTATGCTTAAGCGGGGAGTCTCATAAATTCTGAGACTTTCCGAAATCTTGCTATGTTCCAGTGATTGCTGTCCAAATCCCACCTAGCAAGTGATGATAGAACCAGGCTTCAAGTTCCTAGCAGCTACTTAGGTCTCTTAATTTCCATTACACATTTGTGTAGCTGATTCTGCCTTTTTACTTTAATCTGGGTATAATTTAGGTGGTCCCTCTGCAAGGTATCATCTAAAAAGTTAGTGAAGGAGGAAGACCCGAGAGATACTGAGGTCTTTTGCACGGAACAGCCATTTGAGAGCCAGGAGAATACTTCTAAAATATATTGGCTTTAGACAAATCCCATGACCATGTCACCTCCTCTTACTTCTCCTACCCTCTCTCTCTCAGTCTTTTCAACCTTACTCTTCCTTTTTTACTTTCTGTCCGTTATCACTTTCCTCTTCCTCACTGTCAGCAAGACACTTAGAATTTGCTGTTGACTGATTTATAATCTTAGCACCAAAGAAAGGTAAGGCAAACTACAAGTGCTAGCTTTCCCCATATTTTAACCCTCACTGTTTTGTTTTTTTTTCTCAATGAGAATTTCAGCTGTCTCAAGCACCAGATTTGTTCCTCCCTCACAGTGGAACTAAACAATTCCCCGAACTTTTATGCAGGCCTGGCTTTATGTCTCAGTCTTTTTGACTAATTTGGATTACTTCATAGTATTTGATTAGGTTTAACATGTAATTCACTTCCTACTGGCAGCTATGGGTAATAATGTAGTATCTATAAAAAGAATCAAAGCATTTCAGAGGAGAAGAAGGAAGCCATAACAAGGGTAACTGCCTAATTAGTTTATCAGGTATTTACTACTCCTCGTATCAGGTTTTCTGGTACATACAATATTCTAGTACCTCTAAAAACTTTTGTCATTATCTCCTAAATAAATGTTGGGATCCTGAATCATAGGATTTGTATTTTCCTAATGTTACAATTAAGAAAGGAAGCCTGAAAGACACTCATACCAGAAAACGATGCTTCTATTTCTTTTGAACAGGAATGTTATTCAGCAATGACAGCAACCCGGAAATTATTATTTTTATGCTCATGTCATTTGTTTCATAAAAACATATGTACTTTTTCCTTCTTGAACTTGTGATCAGTATTTGCTGCTATGTTGCAGCCCTGGATTCTTAGAGTTACAGGAGCCCTGATTTTATAACCTAACCGAAGAGCTTTTCCTTAGAGTTTTGTAAGTAATGTGAATATACCAATAAATGGTTTGGATTTTCAAAGAAAAAAGAAGGAAACTTGCAATGCTAAGTATGGTAACATAATAGTGTAATGGAAACGCTCTTGTTCTATAACAGTTTATCTCAAAGAAACCAACACTGAACTGCATGAGTCCTCATTATGGCTAACATTTTAGTCAGTGTGAGTTAAATCATTAGAACTAAGCCCAAAAAAAAGCAAGAGAAGGTTTTGATAAATGCCCCAAACTACCTCATTGATTACCAAAAGTATAATGAGGAGACAGAAGAGAGAGACAATAGAAATGTCTTTTATTATTATGTTTTGCTTATGTTATTCCATGTTAAATTTTTTGGTGACATTGTTGCAGTTTGCTTTGGGAACTTTTAGACATGCTTGACCTATAATGTGCACACTATAAAATTAATTTAATGTTTTACTACGCATGCCTTTGAATATGGGTTCTCTTCATTTTTTATGGTTAAGCGAAATGTGGAATGTTAAATTCCATAGTTGGCAGCCGTGTGCTCTAGTAGTTATTCATTTCTACACCACAGATTTTGTTTCAAAGGCATAATTCCTGAGCTGGATTGTATCCATTTTTCTGAGTGTTGTTCTACAAACTGCCCTCCAAACATGAACAGACAGTCTTATTCTTCTGTACTTCTGTAAAGCCTTTGATACTGTTCCCCTACAACATCCTTCTCTCTGAACTGGAGAGATATAAATCTGATGGGTGTTCTGCTTGGTGGATGAAGAATTGGTTGGATGGTTGCACCCAAAGGGTAGTGGTCAATAGTTCAATGTCCAGATGGATATTGGTGCCAAGTGCTGTCCCTCAGGGGTCCATACTTGGACCAGGGCTGTTTAATATCTTCATCAATGACATAGGCAGAAGGATCCAGTGCACGCTCAGCAAGTTTGCAGATGACACCAAGCTGAGTGGTGCAGTTGACATGCCTGAGGGCCAGGATGCCATCCGAAGGACCTGGACAAGCTTAAGAGGTGGCTCATGTGAACCTCATGAGGTTCAACAAGGCAAGTGTAAGGTCCTGCACCTAGATCAAGGCAATCCTTGATGTCAATACAGGCTGAGGGATGATGTGATTGAGAGCAGCCCTGTGGAGAAGGTCTTGAGAGTACTGGTGGATGAAAGGCTGGGCATAAACCATCAGTGAGAGCTCACAGCCCAGAAAGCCAGCTGTATCCTGGGCTGCATCAAAAGAAGTGTGGCCAGCAGGTCAAGGGAAATGATTTTTCCCCTCTACTCTGCTCTGGTGAGACCTCACCTGGAGTACTGTGTCCAGCTTTGGAATCCTCAGACTGGAAAGATATAGTTAGTGCAGGTCCAGAGGAGGGCCACAAAAGTGATCAGAAAGTTGGAACACCTCGGCTATCTGAGAGTTGGGGTTGTTCAGCCTGGAGAAGAGAAGGCTCTGGGGACACCTTATGGCAGCCTTCCAGTACTTAAACGGGGCTTGTAGGAAAGATTGGGACAGTCTTTCTAGCAGGGCCTGTTGTGATAGGGCAAGGTGTGATGTTTTTAAACTGAAAGAGGTTAGATTCAGACTAGATATAAGGAAAATATTTTTTACTCTGAGGGTGGTGAAACACTGGCAGATGTTGCCCAGAGAGGTGGTAGATGCCCCATCCCTGTAAACATTCACGATCAGGTTGGATGGGGCTCTGAGCCACCTGATCTAGTTGAAGATGTCTCTGCTCACTGCAAGGGGGAGTTGGACTGCATGACCTTTGAAAATTTCTTCTAACTCAAACTTCTTGGTTATTTCTTAAGAGTATCAGAATCTGTAACTTAATACATGGAAAACAAATTTTGAGAACTTTATAAATTAACTGTGTAGAGATATGTATTAAATCTTTCATTGTTCTTCTGAATATAAGGACTTCCAATATTTATTCCACAAAATATCTCCAAAACTTTTGTCTATTCTAATCCTGTAAAATTTTGCTTGTGGTAGGTAAGAAGAAGAAGGTTTCATTGCCAGAAGAAAAAAAACCCCAAACCCTAAACTTATTCCAGATTATAAGAATATTCAAAATCTTGTGTATCAGTACAGACTGTAATAGAGATAGAAGCTGTAGTAACCTGCGAGTAGTCTCCCTTCAAAATCTAAAAGAAACATTTTTGCAAGAAAACTAGCTAACAAGCATCCCATTGAGTCACATATCTTTGATTCCTGTACAGCTAATAGGTGAAGTGGAGGTTGCTGTTAAACAATTTTCCCAGAATAGAAACCCCACCTGAGTTTCATGACAGAATATAAGAGAAAACCAATCAATAAAGAACATCTAAACTCATGATTATTTTGTGAGGTACAGTGGAAAATTCCACAGGTTTCTAATTACTGACTATAGAACCTTTATTACTGCAGTTTTTCATTCCAATGAACTAATTCCAACCTATCATTTTCCACTGATTTTACCTAGCCATAATTAATTTACCTATTTCACACATGGATGAGGAATTGAATAAGCAGATAGAAGCCTTCAACATGCTAAGTTATGGATGCTGATACTGAGGATTACATAATGCAATATAATAATTGTAAAAATTGTCTGAGATCATCACACAAAACTTCAACCATTTAGGTCTGAACACCACCTCCCCACAATGTTTCTTCAGAGAGAACTAATAATGTCAAATGTTTAACATAACAAATCATCTCAATTATCTCTAGTTGCAACTGAACTGACCTCTGGTGAGTGGTTTTGCTTCTCTCAAGTTTACTCTGCATGGAAACCAGAGTAAGGAAGGGAGAGAAGGGAGACAGGTGAGCACCCATGTCTCTTTCACAATGGACTCAGGGCACAGCTGAGACATACACAGGCTTTTTTCTCAGATAATCTAGTTTGTGCAGGAAGTTATATATCTATGAAAAAGACAGAAATGGTTGTGCTCCTAGGAGTTGTCTTTTTCTTTCTTTTGGCATGATGAGCAAAAGATTACTAGCTTAGATTTAGACAGAAAACTTTTAGATGTCTAAGTCAGGTAAAATGAGATCACTCTTATGGATTCGTCTCTACAAAAAGACAAGTCAAACTACGGCATAGCTAAATTCCCTTCCAAGGTGGGGAGAAGCTTAAAGCAAGAAAGGCCCACTGGGCATTCAGTCCTACCTTCTAAAATGACGCAGGATGCAGTGCAGTTTCGGTTTTGACCTTGAAAAATTAGTGCATTTTAAAGAGTACTTTTACTCCCACTAGGTTTTAAAGGAAGCCTGGTAATGCAATATTCTGCAGAGGGAAGTTAGTGCTATTCTCTCACATGTTGCAAAGGCAAATAGTTGCTGTCCTGCAGTAAATATTTTGGTTTTTGAGAGATGTTTATATGTTTCTGATGTTACTGTTGGTTGTTATCTTTTTTTTTTAATATTATTTATTTATTGTTTCTAATTCCTGGAGAAATGGCTCATTCCTATGTATTCTAAACCCTTCAACCCTCACTGAATTAATAAGTCCTCTTCAGCTGGGATCTATTTATTTAAACAAGAACTATTTTAAAAAATAAATTCAGCAGAGTAGTCTCCAACATTCTGCATGGAGAGATATTTTATTTTGTAGATGGTCTCATTGATGTTGAACTTTTGAAATAGCAGCTCTTTCACTGTAGCAAA
>NW_010387776.1:45311-56798 GCF_000710305.1 Buceros rhinoceros silvestris
CTTTCCCTGTAGCAAATAAAATTGAAGTCCTCAGTTGTTCCAAGACACAGAAATGGCATCTTTTTTATTTCCTTCTCCTGCCCATGAACTTCTGTTTCCAGTAACAAATTTTTCAGGACGAAGAAAAGTGATTGCCATTTTAGAACCTATGTTTATCCTTCTGTCTTTTCTCTGTAAAACAACACTGTTTATCTTAGCTGTTTTGTGTTTTCAGTGAACAACAGTTAGACATTTCAGAGATTGGTATCACGCTGATAAATTGCTACAGACTGAGAAAAAGCCGCAGTAGAGCCATCATTTCTGTTCCACTCTACAAGCAGTCTGCATAGAAACCACTCTGGCACTAGGACAAAATTCATCGCAAACACTAAGAAAACTTAACATTTCCACCTCGTTCAAGAGCATTCTTTTGGCTTCTGTTCCGCTGTCATTTGCTCACAGCATAACACCAATTTTTATGCACTTTAAATAAGAGCTGAGTGAAACAGCTGTGTGTTTTAAAAGTACTGGTGTTGGTATTCTGCCATCATACTACCTGCGTATATGTCAGGTTATATGAGACTGGAGTAAGAAGTAGGTAGCTAATACATGTCATATTGAAAGATCTTTAGTAGAAATGGTTAAGCTTCCAAAAGGGGCAAGTTTTGCTCCTAATAGTCTGGTCCTGCTACAATGAATCCATATTGGCTGCTTAGTATACTTCTATTATGGGAAACCTGAGGTTGTATGCCAGCATACTACTGTAAATTGCTTTTTTTCCCATTTAATTGAATTACTACATCAATATAACAGACCAGAATCTACTTCACCTTGTATACATTATTCTTCTAGATTCAAAATCATCTACATTTCTTTAGTAGAGAGCGTGGTTTAATCAGAGACTGAAACACAAAAATGACTAGTCTTTGCTGCCAGCTTGATAGATTACCTGTGAAAATAACCAATTGCATCTTTTTCAGTATTTTGCCTTTCTTGTCTGTTTGGTATGTAAATATTTCTGAACTGAACTAATCCTGGTATATCAATGCACAGAATTTAGCACAGCAGGATGTTAAAGTCAGTTATCATATCATCTATGTTATCTATGAATTAGAAAAAATAAGTACTAATGTAACACTACGACTCAGATGATCTGAAGAGAAGCTTTTTATTTTAAGTAGCTTTACCTGAAAAGAGATGTTTGTTGCACATTTCAGGAATAGCCCATGAAGTTCTAAGCATAATCACAAAGTCTTTTATAAAAAGTTACCTATGTACTTATCATGTTAATAAATCTTGTTCTCTCAGAGCTTTATCAATTCCTCTCTATAATGCTAAATGCCTCAATTTATTTACAATCATCTAAATGTACTTCACAATGAAAGACCACCCTCAAACCCCCCACATATTCCAGGAATGGTTACACCGATTAAAAGAGAATGAGGCAATGTCCTGGGAGAAATATCCTTTGGTGACCTTGTAACAAATGTGCATGTGAAATGTTGTTGGAATTATGGTTTTGACATAAATTGTACAAGCTATATATGCCTTTGTCCCCAAAGACATCCATATGAGCCTACATGTGCTAGTGCACGTAAAGGACTGGCTTTTGCTGTAATGACACAGCAATATAAGCATCATAATCTGGATGGGAGAGAGCTGAGTAGGAAGGATGAAGTCCATACAGAGGGGAATCAGGACGCCTGGACTTCACTCTCAGCACTGTTTCTGTCTCATTGTGGCACCTCACATCACCTTTCTGATGCACTTATTTCTCCATTAGCTGCTGCCTGCTTTGTCCTTGGTGATGGCAAACTCTGTGCAACAATGGTATCCTTCCATTGATTTAAGATCTAGGAATCTAATGTAAAATAAAAAGAAAAGAAGAGCACAAACAGTTATGCAACACCTTAGGCAACGGAAATGCCTTTTCTGTAGTTGGCTTTTTTCTTACATGCATTGGATCAAGAAGCCAAGGCTTCAGGGCACAAGTGTATAAATAATGTGCAGGAAACTGTGTCATCATTCCCTCCTCCACAAAAACAATGTGCAAGTCCCAGGGCAGTTCTTTGCCAGGCGTTTGTCTGGGGTTTTCCAGTAGCAGCAGCAAGGCCTAAGGGTTTTTCTTTGGCAGACTGTTCTGATGATCCTCGGCGCTACCCTGTCGCTGGTTTGGTTGGCTTCTGTGCAATAGAATTAAGCTTAGAGTTAGGCAACTGCTGAGGATCTGGCCTGTCTTTATTTCTTTCTGACATTTTTTCTGGTTTGAACACAAAATGCAACACTAAACTGAAGTTGGATTTATAACATAGGCCTTGCATTGCAAGCAAAAAGCTGCACAGTGAAAAAAAACCACAGTTACTCTCCTCAATAAAACTATGTTTTTTATGACTGATTTAAGGTTGGAGTCTTTGCTGAAAATAAACACACAAAACACTGATTACCAGTGATTCACTTTGAACTTGTAGGATTATAGTATCACAGAATAATTCAGGATGGAAGGGACCTTGGAAGGCTCAGAGCAGGAGCAAGGTCTAGTACAAGGTCAAATCAGGTTGCTCAGGGCTTTTTCCAGCTCTTGGAAGCCTCCAAAGATGGAGCCTGCACAATCTCTCTTCTATATCCAAGCAACATTTTTTTTGTTTCAACTTGTACCTCTTGTCTCTCATCCTTTCACCAAGCACCGCACTGAGCAATCCTCCTTCTCTTTGCTCTCCTGAGATGGCACAGGCTGTCCTCCAAAGCTACCCTTACCCAGGCTGAACACACCCAGCTCCCTCCTCACCTCCTCATGGGGCAAGTGATCCAGGAATGATGCTCACCCTGGAGTTCCTGGCCTGCAGCCTGCTGGTGGCCCAGTCTGCTGCCATGGCACACTGTACATGGCACCACAGACTTTGTACTTGTACTTACACCATTTATACAAAACCAGAGAAACTCAGTATGGATTTTCAAATTTTAGCTACCTCATATGATTAGATCAGGAATACAACCCTTTTGGTTCTGTAGAGCTTCAAGCACCTCAGATTTTCATATACTTGTATTTCTGTAATGTCACTCATGGCTTACCTCTGCAGTTTTTTCTGTTTTAACTCCCACCTTCTTTCCTGGGGTCTGAGGCAAGGCTCTGTAAACTGGCTTAGCCTTGTTTGCAAAGGCAAACAATATTTAACACTTGATTTAGTCCAGGTTTCTTGTTCCTTTTCTTTATTTTAACAACTCTCAGGTACTGTTACATATTATACAAATCTCCAGTGATAAATACTCTTAGGAAGTTACCTAGGAGGAAATCGAGGCAAAAATCAGAAACAGCATTGACAAGTGTAACCAGTGTGAAGAGAAGGGATGGCCAGGGGACTAAGCCCTGTCAATGCAGTAGTAAAACAAACTGCCTGAGGAAACTCAGCCACATGTCCTGCGTGGTCCTTGGCTCAGGTCTGGCTGAAGTTGTGGGCACTCACTCGGACTGCCCTGGCCACAGCCTGGGAGCTGGTGTGGGGCAGGGTCCATTGCCCTTGGATGGCTTGAATGCACTACTTTGCTTTGAGCACTAGGAAGTTTGAGTAGGAGGGATGAGGTCAACATGGTGTTATCTCAGGCCAAGAGAAAGGTCTGGGAGTTATTCAGGTTGTTAAATCGATCTAATTTGAGCCCATACTCAGGGTGAGGCTTTAATTTCAGTTTTAGTAAAGACACATCAAGTTAAAAATGAGAAGATTATTCTTTACCTGTCAGGGCGCTCAAGTGGGTGCATCCATCTAAACATGGTTGTGGAGTCAGGGATCCTGTTGCCTTCCTTCGTTTTTGTAATCTTCTGCAATGCAATGAGGCTTTGTAAGGCAAATCCAAGGTATATTGTGGACAAGTGCTAGGCTTGAAATTGCTCCTGAGGGTTTACAGAGTTCCTGTTCCCACCTAGCCTGCAGCTTGGGGTCTTTCAACATAGAGAGGGGAAAGCTTTAGTTGCTCAGTGACTGAGTTCAATGCCTACCTCTCACAGTTCACTCATGGATATGGCATTTCACTAATACTTCTATATATTTTAATCCCCCTTCTTACAGAAGAAGAAATTAAGGCACAGAAGAATGGTTCTGCCTATGGTGAAGTGGGAGGTCTATAAACCACATGGAATTTGCAGCTGAATGCAGCTACACCGAAGAGAGAGAGGAGATTTGTTTTGCTTTGGTGTTTTTCCTCCTTTTTTTTAATGTTTATTCATAACAGCAAGAAAACTTTCTGAAACATGGTTTAAAGCTGACAAACAAAACCAATATTTGCTCCATAACAGCAGCAATATTGCCTTTGTAAAGTACAACTAATAAAACTGAGATCTACTACTGTTTAAAAATGAGCAGATCAAAGAATTTGACCTAACCCTGACAAATTCTGCTTGAAGTGTCTGTAGTTCAAAAGACTTTGAGCCAGAATGTTTAACTAGTGTTTTTCTGCATGTGTGGACATCTGAAAAGTTCCATGCATACCAAGAAAATACAGGTGTGTCTGGGCACATAGAAAGAGATATACATATACACACTCATGCATGCACAAGAACATTAGAATTAGAAACAAAACATGGCTTAGGCCTTTCTTCTCAGGAAAATGATAATGACTTTTATAAAAACATTCTGTTTCAAACCAAGGAATCTTATTTTTTTGCATCTGTGATGGACAATTGCAAGACAGGAATTCTGTGGAAAAATTCATATAAGTTATGTTTGGTTTAGTATGGAAAATTTACCAAATGGATCTCATTTAAAATCACGCAATTCATCTGCCCATGATTGCAGGAGGCTGGTGTCAGGACAATTTTCTTCGGTTGATAACCCTTTCACCTTTAAATTCTTTTTTTACTTCAGGCTGTCATGTTTTCTAGAAGTGAATGCATTTAACCTATTAATACAAGATCAATTTTAAAACCCTTGAGGATAAAAACAAACAACCCACACTTTGCAGTATGTAATTTTCCAGTTAGAAAGGTGCTTATAGGCCACATAGCAAAAACTGAAGGCTCTTTAAGAAACAGTAATAATTTACATTATTCTTGAAAAGAAGTAAACGTTTTTCTTTTCTGTTCAAAACTGAATGCATCTCAAGTGTCCTAGCCAGCAGATACAAATCTTATTAGTTGTTTAAACAGCTAAAGAAAGGTCAGCTGTCCAGATCAAAATCCCCACAGCCCTTTGATATGAATTTATCAACAGTACGTACTAGGTTCAGGGAAATCAGTCCTCAACCCTTTTCTCTTTGTGAGTCAGTATTGGATATGGATGCTCCAAAGATTTTGCCTTTGGGACAATTCTTTGAGAGCCAATAGCAAAAGCAGTTTTTTGTTTTACACCTAAGATGTTTACAGATGTAGTCTGTACAATATGTTCCCTCATCCTGAACTTAAGCATAAGGTGGAGATTTGGCACCAGGCTGCTCAATATTCACTTGCTTTGTGATGCTTTCAGTGGTAGGAAGCCTGTCTTTCACTGGTTATAGAGTACTTGAATTGCTGTGGAATATGCAACTATATACCCTAGATAATGGTTGTGTTTTCTTACACTCACTTTTGCCAAAGAAAGTAGTGTGCACTACAGTCAGCGTGCATTCTTGGAGCACAGCTTTTATATTTATGCACCTGTTAAATGAGCTCATCTGGTATTTAATCAGGTTTCATTTTATAAATCAGGGAATAATACATGTGGGAAAAATATAAGGTCTGATTTTGCAATTGCTGGCCAGTCAGCAGGCATCCAGCATCCACCTGGATGGGAGCATCACTGCAATACAGGAGCATCACCTAAATCTCTGACCCTAGAAATATACATGAATGAGTTCAATGTCTGTTGGACCTACAAAAAATAACCATATCATATAAGTGTGTCCAGTAATGCGAGATGTATCACCTCGTGCTTTACAGCAGAGGTTCTGAACCTCAATATTTCTATTCCAGCAACCATTTATCATTTCCTAATATAAAAAGGCCAAAATATCCTCCCCTCTGGAGACAGAGGCCTACCCTTTCTAGAGCCAAATGTAGAAATGTAGTGAACAGCATTTTGTTTCTTCCAGTAGAGAGAAAAAATAAAACCAACCCAATAGAAGTATTTAGTGGGAGTTAGGCTCCTGAAATCAACAGAGAAATCCTATCTGATTTTATCTGAAGAGCCAACATCAGATGCACGCTCTTCTTTTGAAGAAACTAAATTCTTTCAAAGTCCATCAAACAGTTTAAAAGAAAAATTATCTTTGGAAAGTAACGAACTCTTTTCAGGAAAGCATGAATTGGAAAAGGGGAAAAAGTAAGACTATGGTGCCAGCAAAGGCAAATAATATTCAACAGGAAAATCAAGCTATTATATTTGTTTTTACACTACTTTGTATTTGAATAAGAAAGTTGGTATTAGATGCCTGTTTTTCCATATATCTGAACCCATCATCTACAATCTCCACTGAACACTTTTCCTCCTAGAAAGCTGTGCAATGCGTGTGTCATGGAAACAGTGAGCCCTGAAGACTAGGCTAAATCTCAGCCTCATATAACAAAAACTTGTACACTGGTAGCTTTAATATACTTATCTGCTCCTGTTACAGATGGTAATTAGTCACTAGCACAAACATACTCAGACAGATTCAGTCAAACCCAGTGTGTTTCCTCCAAGTCTTTCGCAGAATCATACTTGTCCAAACTGAAACTCTCTCTTAAATCAGGACAATTTGGGTAAATAATTTTGGTTGATGACACCTGGTGTCATCTTGGTTTCGTCACCTGGTGACGAAAACTGTAGTTTTTGGCCCCATCCATGGAGAACTGCTAACAATTCACACACAGAGCATGGCTGTATGTTTGTATAGCTCTCCTTCCCTGTATCCAGCTGTCTCCACAAGGGTCAATAGCACATATGGTTTTTTCCTACACTATTATTTTTTTCACGTAGATGTTAGAAATAAGGCTGCTATAGAACGTGGACTTGTCTGTGAATTTTATTCTAAGAGGTCATCAGAAAAAAATGGACTGTTGAAAGGAAAGTCAATGAAGAAATGGCGTCCAATGAGAAGCAGTGGTAGGAAAAAAGTCCTAATATGAAGTGTCAGTATAGACAACACAGTTGAAAATGAAAGTGGAAGCAGTGCAGACTGGTACTCTAGAGTGAGAATATAAGGAAATGAAGTGATGTGAGATCTTTGGCAGGGGCAAAGTTGTGAAAACTGTGAAGTTATGTTCCTAGAGCCAACTTTGTCATGAATGGCTTTTAATTTCAGGTATCTGAGCTGAAAAAAAAAAAAAAATCCCAACCACCTAACAACCAAAAATAAAAACCACCTTGGAAGGAGGCCCAGTTATTCAGAAAGTGTTGAGAATCAGTCCCTCTTTACGTGTGGAGGTGGTTCAGTAATAACCGAGAAACCTCAAATTATCTTGTCTGGTAAGTATAACTGGATGAATACTGCCGCTTGAAGGAATTTCACTGTTTCTGAATTGGCACTGAAATATCACTGAAAAATATTATCATTTAGGCCTTGGAATTTATAGTCTTCAAAACATACATTTCACTAGAGAAATAAGACTTTATAAGCCTAGCAGAGTGTAATATTTGCTTTCTGCTGCACATGTTTGACAGTGAGAGTCTTATCATTAGATAAGAGTCAGAGTAGCTACCATCCCACATTCTCCAAACAGCCAGATGGTTTGAGGACTAAGTAGTGAAAAAGCTCAGTCTTCAATCAAAGCAGTTTGCATCTTTATTGTACCATTTGTTTAGTAAGCTGACAAGGGATGCCTAACATCCTTAAATATCAGTATTTAGGCAGCTGCTTGATTAAATTCTCAAGGCTGCATTTTGATAGGGGCAATTAATTTTAAATGAACAACAAAACATCAACCCTTTCTTGCCCTCCTTTTCTCTTAGCAGATAATACTCTGTTATCAGTTGCTTCTGGCTGACCACAAATAACAGTAACAGCTTGAAATGAGTCACTGATCTCCACACACACACCCCCATCCCCTACAAATCTGTCTCGAAATCTGATGGAAATGAATGTGTAGGTGTTTTATAATAGCTTCAAAAGAAAAAATACATTTGTGAGTCCTTTGTATGACCCTTAAGTGTCAGAATCTGTTTAGAAGAATACCCTTGTTTAGCAGTGGGAAGAGTTTTGCCGAACAGATTTTATCTGCTCATTTTTTAAGTAATAGAACAATCATTATTACTTTACAAAAGGCTATTTTTTCTAAAAATTTAGAATAATTTAAAACGATTTTTATTGAATTAATCTTACTTCCTTTGTATACTTAAATGGCCACTCTCATTTTTCAAGGGTGTCCCAATTAAAATTGTCAACAAGAAAAAAAGCCATGTTCTGTGTGCATTGTTTGCTGGCCACAAGTAATACAGCAGCAAGGAGCTGCTCTGGCCCAAATGTGAGCTATGCTTCAGCTCAGAAAAGACTTTTTCTCAAGCAGAGATATTCTTGTGCTCATCATTCAGATATCCCACTGCTCTAAAAGCTGATTTCCATAAATGATCTAAAATAAGCACCTATACGTCTATTTTTACCTCACAGCCTGACAGTTCTGGAGATGCCATTCTATCCCATTTGCAGTGGGACAAAGAAATGATAAGAAAGAGGAAACTGATACAAGTTATCACCTTATTTATTATTCATTATATACGTATGTACATCCATTTAATATCCATGTTTACTAAGTGTAAGAGGTACTCTTAAGTCTAACATGGCTCTAGTCAAATAAGGTAGTTTAACAAACTTCAGGGGAGTTGTCATAAGAAATAGATATGTCCTTTTTTTTTTCCCCATTTGAGCTACTTAGAGACGAGGCTGCCTTTCATTTGTATTTCATATGGCTTAAAACACATTGCCAAATAATGGTAATAATGATGATGATGATGTTGATGAGATAGAATTGTTAATAATGAGTGACTGCAAACCTATAAAGTTGATTTACATTTTATAATAGAAGGTGGTCTACTCTATAAATTATACACCAAGATTATTCTTAATTTCCCTTTGTGATACTTCCTGTGGTCATAACCCAGACAAAATTAGCTCCTACTGACTGCAGTGGCTTATCCAAGAAGCAACTAATCTTATCTGAACTTCACAAATACCTCAAATGGTAGCTTGTGACTTTGATTACCAGGAGAGTAGACCTAATCAGATTCCTTTCCTTAAAACAGTGGTTCATTCAGATCCTTCACTCTGAGAGATCAAAGCTGTTTCTTCTCTCTATCTGCAAGAAAGCTCATTAGGAGAAGGTTGCCAAGGTTATAATCATGCAACAGTTTTACTTCTGGGTTATAACGCTTTTCCTTTCTTATCAGTCTGTGAGGTCCAAAGTGAGAGGAACGAAGTAGGTATCGCTGACATACTATGCTCTTAATACTTTCAGAAATCACTGTGGTTTACTATCTGTTTTATTAATTTCTTCATTCTGAAAGCATTTTGCAAATGTATCTATACAACCAGTTTGGAGGAGTTTTTGTCTATCTTCTAACATTTTAAAATCAGCAAATAGGCTAACAAGTTACTTTCAAATTAAAACTTCATCAATTTGACTTTGTCATATATTTCATGTAGTAGCTGCTTGCACAAATTGATCTTAAGAACTCTATGTCATTTACTAATACCCTCATCACTGTTTCCATCTATATTTCGAAATAGAAAAGCATATTAAAATATGTTCCTATTTAGATCACAAAGGCAGCCTAAACAGTGATTAGATTGCATGTCTTGCACCTAGGAACTATAGAACTTTAGTTCTAATATTGTCACTGAAATGTTTGGTAATTTCAAAAACATTACATTTACTAGCAGATGCTAGATCCTAATTCTAGTGTCATTTTCTGTCTCCTACAGCATTAAATGCTCAGAGTGTTTGGCTGTGGAGTTTTAATGAGAGAACCACATTTAATGATAATACATTAGTCATGATACCAGGCAACTACTAGGTAATTAATGATCGAACAGAATACTTGACAGGTAAAACAATATGTATGTCTTCAAATCCACAAATACATCCTTCACTCTGTTGTATTCAGAGCCCCAGTAAATGCAGATGCAGTACTCATCTAGGTGGTTGAAATGAAAGATCTAGTTTTAAGTTACAAATAATACAAACCATGGTGGCATGAAATGCAAATGTAGTTTTAGGCTATTCTATGAGCAATTATTGAACAATAATCACTTTCCTACAAACGATCTTTGGCCGAATTTTCCCTCTGAATCCGAAGCCATCAAAACTTCATAATGTGTCTCATATCTGTAAGAAGTGCATTAAAAAAAAAAAAAAAGAATTATTAGGGTCTGCCTACCCTGAGTAATTGATTGCGAAATGAGGGGACTGGAACAGTTGCTGAACGAACTACTCATGGAGGCAAAAGCCAAGTGATCACATGTACATGTGCAAGCCAACAAACGGAGAGCAACATCATCCCAACACAGTTACACAACTTCCAAGAACTAAGCCAGTGAGAGTGCCTGCACCACACTGCGATCTCTCTCTCTCTCCCCCTCCCTCTAAATATCTATCTATCTATCTATATATCTCCTTCCTTTGCATGGGTCTAAGTCTTCTAGTCTGGGTAGATCTAACTCAGTTGTGGTGTATTTTAATGTGGTGTCTTGTACAGAAGTGTCATTACAGGTTCCTCCATGTCCAGCCATTACATATGGACAACGGGTTGCCATTGCCACTGTGTAAGCTCCACTGTTGCTTCGTTCATCCCTTTCGTGAACTGATTCATGCAAAATACTGCTACTGCCTTTCATGCCTGTCGTGACAGTCCTCCTGCCATTTAATCCTCTGCTGCTGCTCTTTCAAAGTTCCCCGCCCAGGGCTCTGTCTACTATTGCCTACCAGCAGCAGCTCTGTCTCATCACCATTTCAGCTGCCTGACGGAACACAAGTTGGTGGGCTGCAGAACTCCATTCCTGCATCACAGTTAGCTTTTAAGAGTGAAATGTCGTACGAGCAACATGTGTTTTCATCTCATTATTAGTTTTCCTCATAGTTAACTTTCTGGTATATACTCCCCAAAATATCCTCTGGACTATTGCAATCCAAATCCTGCTTCAGCTTAAAAAAAAAAAAAAAAAAAAGAAAAAATGGCCAAACAGAAAGACTCTATTGAAGAAAATGGGAAAAGGAAAATAAAAAAAATTAAAAAGACAAAGCAAAGGGAAATTTAGGGACAATATACACTTGAAAGGCACAATGAAAGATTCTTTATACATTAAAAAAAAATATGTTTTAGACAACAAACCTTTACCGCTTCTCCAGCCTGAGATTTTTGCTCCCTTCTATGATTTCAGATGTTGAAGTAAGTAGGTATTTACTAGTGATCTGAATATCAGAGAAGATGAACACTGAAAAAAACCCCACTGGAATGAGTTAAAGCTGTAGGTGCTCAGAACCACCCTGGCATGTGTAGTCCATCCTAATACCTTATTTTAGAATTGAATATGAAGTCACTAAGCTATATTTGCTGAGTCATCGATTTCCCT
>NW_010387776.1:56914-59803 GCF_000710305.1 Buceros rhinoceros silvestris
AAATAAGTAAGAATTCATTTTAAAATCTTCTAGGGATTAGTTTCCTGAACTGCGCACAGAGTAGTGGAGAGGATTCTTCTTCAACTAGCTGTGCTGAACTGGACAGGTTGTGTTTTCTGTTTTTTTCTACATCTAATTTATCTCATCTGCTCAGAGGATGAGAATGATGGAAGAAAATGATCCTGAAGTTCTTTCCAAAAATACATTTTCCCAGAGCACAGAGATAGCAACGATCTTACGCATTTGAAAAGACAGGAAAAGATAGCTTTAGACATTGACACAGGAATTAACTGAAATGGGAGTATTTCCTGAATATTTACCCCAGTTTAAAGATGTGCATGCTAGGATCAAGAACCACCTTAACATACAAATGATATAAGGAATGAATAGTACTGTATTAGCAAACTCCAGATGGTGGGGTTTTGTACTGGTCAGTGGTATTTTATAAGCTGAATTTTTCAAAAGTGCCCAGAACTGAACATGTGTCCGTATTCCTGTACAAAGCAATAGAGAATATTTGGCCAACTGGACTGTGTGATTGGCAGAACATTCAGACGATTCATTTTGGAAAAGAAATATCACTTCATGGAATGGAACTTCCAGCAGACTATTCCACTGCCACTGAGGAAGGGGAAAGATTCTATAATTTTTCCTTTATTTGAAAGAAGAATACAGTATTATTAAAACATGGGCATGCGAATTCTGATTTCTAAAGTATTATTGTGTTGCCAGATTATAGGAAAAAACTAATTGAATACTTTCTGTGGATCTGTAGACTTCTCCAGCTTGTTCCAATGACATCATTATGGTATCTACAATAATTAATTCTTTATCAACAGTTGCTGGTTAATATTCTAAATATTCTTATTGTTTTACCACCTGTAGATTGAAAAGTACTTTTACAAAAGCCGGTAAGGAAAATTGCCTTCGTGTAATATGAGGCAACATTGAAGCACTGCATAGAATGAATGTAGATGGCCACCAATAGGAGTCCAAATGAAACTATGAGATAAAATAAAAGAAGGCTTTTCGACTTGTGTCAGAATCATGAAGTGTAATGATGTTCCAATGGAAACACTGTTAACAGGTGAAAAGGAAGCAGCTATAGGTATCCCTCCATTTTGTACTGGATGTTGCAAAAAGTGTTGGGAATATAGGAAGAAAGAACATGCAGAATCTAACTTTCAAAAAAGAGGAACCAGGAATTAGTAAATTGTCCAGAGCTACAGGTTCTTTATGGTCCTTTCTCATCTGCATGAGACAGGTGTTAGGTGGCTTAGAGAATTTGTCTTGCTTGCTGAATACCCTTTATAAGCTGTTTGACTAAAGGAACTGGATACTGGGGCAGACAGCAAGATTGAGGAGAGTTTCTCGAAGCAGACTGACAGGGCAGCTATTCTTTGTATAAACACAAGACTAACTCCATTTCTAACCCAAATCCTGCCATTTTCCAGGAAACTGTTAAGAGCTGACAAGACGATTTTTGCTAAGTGACAACCAGGGACATTTGATAGCATTTTACATTTTGCAGAGTAAAGCAAATCAGATCAACAACCCCAAAAAATTACATCCTGGGAAAAGTAAAGACTTAGTTACCCTAGTCCTGGTCTTCTCTTGATGGGGCACAAAGGAGGGGAGGAGAGAAAAACTGGAGGTGTGTGCTTCTTTTCTGGAAAGATTGCGATCAGCTAGTGAGTCATCCGCCTGGGATCTCAGGTAGGTATTTGTTTCTCTCTGACAATTCTGTCCTGAGTAAGGATTTCATGACTTACAGTTAGGGAGGAATGTATGAGCTGCTTAAGGGCATCTCTTGGACAAGCAGCAGCATATCTCCTACTGAAGGCATCCTGGACAGGAGCACAACTGAAAAACTCTTGCAAGAAACCTCTTTTCAGCTCATGTCTGATGCACGGATTGAGTGCTTTTGGACTTCAGCAAACAGACATGTTTCTTTAGCTGATTAATAAACCAGTTAAAAATGAAGCAGTATATTACATCAGAGGGTTTACTCATCAAAATCCTGACCATTTTAAATACAAACTCAGTCTGATCATTTCTAGCTGAACCTTTAATTTTCCAGAAGTATTCAAAATTTTTAAATGAACTTGGATAAATGAATGATGATTAATCTACACATCTATTCCCAAACCTATTCTCAGATTAAGTTCATCCTTTTCCTCATAAGATGTCTTGGCAATTGCTGTGAGCTCCATTTTCCTCTAATGGCATAGACATTCAGTAAGATAAAAATGTTCCTCCCATTTCCCCATTAAAATTTCTCATTATTAGCTTTCTGGAATGAGCAAACACAGACCTTAAAGTGACCTTAATGGCAGACCTACAGCTTCTTTGGACTGCTTTAGGTTCTTTACCACTAATCCGTCGAAAACTCCTGTGGTTTTATTGGATGAATAGCATCTGTACGTGTCCTTCAGGCAACAGATTCTGCAAGAGAAAAAATATTTTTGTGATTCTCTACAGATCTCCATTTCAGACCTTTTTGCCCTAAACATCACCTTCAGAACTGGTTTGATCTCTTCTACTTACACTGCTTCATTCTCTTCAGATTTTGTCTCTTTTGCATGTGCAGGAGCTTGTGTTTATGGACCCAGTGAGGTGTTCCAAGGAAGCATGACTTGACACATTAACACGTCTTGCTGTACATCTGTAGGCATAGCACGACACACTGTCAACGGCAAAGGGGAACGGCTCATCACTCAGCATGACACAATGTTCTTCACTTATGTGAATTGGGAAACACTTCATTCTTCACAAACAGACTAGCTGTGTATGGAAATCTCCTTACTCGCCTCTGAAATGATTAAGCTTTTTGAATTGATGAAACTATGGAAAGAAGGAAAATTAAATCTTTGTCTCCATGTTATTCCG
>NW_010387777.1:0-10539 GCF_000710305.1 Buceros rhinoceros silvestris
CGGTTCCTCCATGTTGAACCCAGGACAAATTCCTTGCCACATTTCTTATTTTCAACGGAGTTTTAAAAAGCGGGTTTCTGTTGTTCAGAGGGCAGCTTTCTGGGGTAATTAATATCTGCGCTTTAGAGACTGCTTTCGAAAACTAAATTCCAATATTACCAACACACCCACTGCCTGAAATTTCAGACAACGAGAAACACTGGTATTTGGCAAAGAACAGGAACACTAACTACATACTGGAAACTTTCTAGCACTGTGCTTTTTGAGCATGAACAAGTGTTCGGTGCTTGCCCAGAATAACAACCACCACCTTGGTTAAAACAGACATCCAGTCAGAACTCCAAAAAACCAATACTCTCAGTTTCCACAGGATTTTTCAGATTTTTTAAAAATACTTGCTGAACTTTAAATTGACAACTAAATACACAAAACAAGGTCACTGAAAATAATCACAAGTATTCAGAGAAGTGGAACGTAATGGAAGTATTTCAACCCACATTGTTTTCCCTCCAAACTAGGCATAAGACTTGCATCCCCCAGTACAAATCTCCCTGTTGTAGAAGCGTTGCAAACGATAATGCTCTGGGGGGAAAGGACAGTTGTACTCACATAGGAGCATTCGGCTGGGCTCAACACCGGCTTCTGAGCTGCCGGTCTCCCTGCTGGCAGCAGGCTGCACCAATAGCAGCAAATGGGGAGTCAGTAACTCTCTTTCCTCTACCCTCATTGTTGATTCTGCTGCACCTTGGACCTGCAAAGCTTAGGTTTCTAAAGAGCAGGGGAATATAAAAACCCCTCTTGGCATCTAATTTTATGTGCTGTAGCTGCCTGTTTGATACATAGCAGAAGCACACCCCACAACAGGCTGAATTCTGCGAAAAATAACCCCTCCTGTTAATCTGAATCTCTTGTGAGCAATCCCAGCCCAGAAACAGTTCAGCCCCTCGCTGAACAAGTGGAGCAGCGAGTGGTTCTGGGAGCAGGTAGGCAGCAAATATGATAGATCAGCAAGGTGTGTTTACGAATAGCTTTTCAAACAGGAGGAAAACTGAACTCATCCACTCTCCAATTTGAGCAAGGAAAAATGCTGTCTGCACTTCAGCACTTAGCTGTAAATCTTTCTTTGAACCAAGAAGTTGGGCAAAAGGCTTCATTCAGGATGAGCTGCCCCAGGTATCTGCGAGGCAGCAGCAGCTGCTGCTTAGCCCTCCAGCTCTGCTCCTTGCCTGAGCAGGACAGCAAGCTGAGCCGGGCTGTCCCTTCAGTGTCTCTGGACTGGAGGGCTGGGGAGACATGATATTGGTTATCAGGCTCAGTTTTATGAAACAAATTAAAATACGACAGAAATTCTATTTGCTGAGGATATGTGCTAATTTTTAAAGGATTTCATATATTTTTAATGTGGTAATAGGGGACCATACTTATCTCCTAGTAAGAGTACTAAGAGATACTACTAGTTTCTTAATTCAGCACAAGTTACAGAAAATCACAGGAAGATGTCACTGCCTTGCCAAAAAGATAAACTACACTTCAAAACCAGCTATAAGGAGAGGCAGGACAAGCAACTTGCAGAGAGCATGCCAATAAAAATAGTTAATTGTTGTACTGCTACTCTCCCAAAGGCCTTCAGTGAGTGCTTCCTGGAACAGAAGATGGCATTAACTTAACTTGTACATGCATAAAGGAAATCAACAGCAGCAGTTGATCGGAACAATAAAGAGGAGAAGCAAGAGATGACAAGAAGGACACAAGGAGGAAGCCAGTAGTTTGTAGGAGAGGACATACATAATTAGAACTTGGGTTTTAGGAGAAGGGGTGGATGTGTGGGAGAGTGTATATATAGACATATACAATGTCATTATCACCCATGGTAACTCTTTCCTTAATTGTGTGTTTCCAGAAATACTTGCATGAGGACAGAAATCAAACTGAAGACATACATTCATATGAGTTTTGACCATGTCAAAACACTGCAAAAGAGCAAAAAGACTGCGTCTCTCTCAGCATGTAAAAACATTTAGCATTTCTTAAAGCCAAGAGTCAGAAATACTAATTCTGTCCAAATTACCAGTTACTCAGGATGACAATAAGAACACTTCAGAGCTCATCTGAGATCCCAGTTATGATATGTAATGCCATTTAGACTGGTGATTTTCATAACCCTCTCATCAAACTCCCGCCTCAACCTCACCCCTGTCACCACATATAAAATTTCCTTCTAAAACTGCAAAGCCCCAGCTGTGCTGGCTCCCAATCTAGATCATTTCAGGTCAGCCTGGAGGCATGACATCTCCATCAATCCCAATACACATCCTGGACAATAGCTTACTGCATGTCTGTCACAGAAAAGATCTTTCCCCTCAATTATAACCCTTCTAAAATGCAATGGGCCAAAAAAATATAAAGAACCAAAAAACTGTTCTCAAACGGCCTTCAAATGGCAAAAACTCATGTTTAAAATTCCTTTTCTCCTCAACTCTCTGATAATCTTCAGCAAGATCACAAAAGTTGTTTAGGTTACTGTTTCCCAACTACATAGCACAAGACTACAAAAGCTGGCCCAGAACACATAGGTTTACTATTCCAGTAAGTTGCTGCAGATGTTCAGCTCTCTTGTAGAATTATTTTTCTTCATTTGAAGACACACATCATTAAAGAAAAATTTCAACCTCTAAGCAATCCTTATGCTAGTGCTATCATCATTGCTTACACCTTCCTTAATTTTTTTTTCCACACCTGCTCTTGAGCTCACACCTGTATGTGAGCTCTTTGACACTACTCCACTGATACAGAACCACAGAGACCCAGGTACTAATAAAACCAGTAACAAGATAATGGGACCAGCATGAAAGGAGCAGCTCCAGGAGTGGGCACCAAGCTAGAAGCTGAGATAACCCTGGAGGAGGCCATGCCTTCAGCAACAGGGCACTCTCCCTCAGGATCCTAGCCAGCAGGCAGACCCAGGGGTCGGTCACAGGCTCCAGCAACAGCCCTAACAAGGCAGAGTGAGCCCAGGAGTTCAGTCAGGTGCAAAAGATAACAAAGGTCCCACATGGGTCCATCCAGAAGTCATCAGCAACAGACTTGGGGCTCCAATACACCTACAGTGCAAGGCTGCTACTACTTGTAACCAAATAGAAATAAAATCATGCACTTAAAGTCTTGTTTTCATGATCTTTGTAGTTCTAAGTCCAAGAAAACCTAAGCTTCATTTTCTTTGAGGTATCAGTAAGTCTAACAAACATAGATCTTGGTGTCTGAGCTGGAATGGCAAATGCCACCACATTCTGCAAGATTTGCCTTGTAATTAAGAGTACTGGAAATACATTATGCCTCCATGCACATGCACACTCACTTGTGGACAATAGGACACTGTGCTCTGTGGGTTTTTATCTTATTTGCATGCTCTTAATTTTACTCTGTGCTCCATTAAGATGAGGAATATCCCAGAAAGAGCGGGGCGGGGGGAGGTGGAAATGTCCCTTGCTGTGGAAGATCCTGAATATTTTCTTAGTTCTCTGCTCCAAGGTACTGCTGGGTGAAACAGGCCAGGGAATCACATCAAAGAGCAGCAAGACGGCAGCTTTTACAGTGGCTGAAGAGAGGAGTAAGGAGCCAAGCTTCAGAGCTGTTGAAAAAATGGATGCTTTCCAAAGCATCGGAGGAACTGGCAGATTTTGCTGCAAATCAAAGTTAATGAAGTAGTTGTAGCCTTTACCTGGCTCATCTTCGGAGGCTGTTAATGGAGCCTGTTGCCTGAGGGGATGGTACTACATCTGTGAGGCAACAGCCTGCATCAACATGACATCAACCCCCGACTCAGTCCCCTCACAGAGCAGCCCTGCTCAGGCTGCTCACCAAGAAGTTATGCATGTGTTTTACGGCTTTCATAGTGGAGGTTCCAACAGAAGTCAGAGACTTACTGTTTCCAAAAGATGACTGTAGTTCAAACTTATAACACTGAAGTGGTACACACTGTGAAAACACATGGGTTAAGTGTCCACATGAACCAAGCACAGCCTTGGCTTTACCCTTAATAAACACAACATCGCTGATGCAAAAACATCCACGCAATTATGGTTTGATATAAATCCTCAAAGGGAAGATAATTGGTATTACTGTTCCTATGCCACCCCTTCTCTCCAGTCAACACAGTGACATTGCAGGATTCAGTTATGTTTGGTTGATTAAGCTGACAGCCTGTATTCCCAAGGCTGTTGGCAGCCAGCATAAGTCAGAGCAGTCCTGAGGTTGATTTAATTTATACTGATGGACCTGCTGGAATACGCTGACCTCAGAATGAACTTCATTCCACTGTTTAACCCCTTTTCCTCGCCTAAGCTATAAGTTCCTTAGTGTAGCCTTTTGAGTGTACAGCTATGCATACATGCATGCATTTTATTTTTACATTGAAAAATTGAAAGCCACTGAAAAATTTCCCCAATTGTTAAGTAGGTCTAAGACTGCCTCCAGGAAATTCTTTCCTGCTTTTCTTTTGAGCTGAAATATAATTTGGGCAGTTCAGTCTACGCAGTGTAAATAATCATGCAGAGCTGCCAATATAGTTCATAATTTCTAGAGATCTAACACATCTGGACTAGTGGTATAAATAAAAACTATCCTTTCTGGAAACAATTATTTAAAAGGCCACAGCTATTGATTGTAACTCTATAGCCCAGTAATATAGTATTGCCACTGCAAGTAACAGGCTACAGGTTTTGTGCTGAGTTCGAAACACCATGGCACAGAGGCTTGCCACCACTGCAAGTCCGAACTTGTCTTAATGTGCCTGCAGTTTTAGTTTTGACTTCATTTAGTTTTAATTATCTTTTTTCCTGGCTAAATGGCTATGGCTGTTCGCTTTAACTTGTCATTGTATTGTGATATCATAGTTTTATACAGATAGTAGTAACAACTGATCATCCAGTGCAAAATAAAATATTTATGATTAGCATAGCAAAGCAGCGCACAGGAACACAGGCCCAGTATAATAGTAGAGGTCCTGAAAACCAAGGACACGGGATGCACAACACTGGACTACAGATCCAGGTGAGAAGAAGCGGGGCACAGGCTGGCACTAAGGACCCCATGACTATAAACAACTCACCAGTGCTCAGAACTACAGCTGGACAAAGCCAATTTATAAGAATCAAGAAAAAAAGAACAGGTACCTAACATAAGTTAAAGATACCACATACGTTCTGATGTGCCATATAAATTCAGATACATCACAGAGATGCAGACCAGTGGAAAAGAACTGAGGTATAAAAGCACATTAGCAAACATAAGTGACACAAAGTGCATCCTAGAGTGAAAAGAAACCATCAACACCACATTCCTCCAGGTCAAGGGCTCCAGATCATGACTTGCTGTAACAATTCCACCACCACCAGACTGTAGCCACAGATCTTACGACCCAGAGCATCAGTGGAAGGTGAGCATAATCTCAGGGGCAGGAGTATAAACAAAGTGGTTGTGCAACAATTTTAACTGTATTATTATACTAGGAGAATTTTTGTCCAGGAATGTTACTGTAATACTATTATTTCTGTATAAAAGTATTTTGTGTAATAATAGAACTGGACTCAATGATTCATAGCTTAAACTGTTAAGATTTCAAATCTATTAACAAGTTATTGCTTTATGTAAAATGTATTTACCCATAAACAAGATTTACTTTGCATTGTCTAACACTTAACAGTTCTCTGCAGGTACAGATAGCTAGAACAGACTGTCTAGATCAAACGGGAAGTATTATGGCCTGTTACTGGGATACAGAAACTTTCCAGCTTGATGCATGCCTTATTTATTGTTACCTATAAACCTCTACAATAACTAAGAGCATAACATTTTTATGCTCTTACTTACCTGGGTCAAACCTCTAAAGATCCTTTTTGATATAAAGATATTCTCAGTTTTCTAAGAATAAGCATGCATATATAAACACACAAATTCTGATTATCTCACCTTAATTTGACTTCGTTGTTATATATTTTGAAAGGTTGCTTATGACTACACCCTTCAGCCAATTTGCCTAAGTGTCTTTGCATCTCAATGCTTTTCAACATTCTGAAGTAGATGAAATTACTACATTGCTTCAAGAAAGAGCCCAAATTCAAATCAATTTTTTTCCTTTCTACATTCTGGGATCCTATGACAAGGCTCTTTTAGAGACTGCTTTTTCAAGATCTTTTTATAACAGAGCTTCTGTTACTCCTTTTCAGCTCTTTGTAGGTCTTACTGAAGAACTATACTTGTTTTGCTTTTCTGTGTTTACTTTTCCCACCACATATGCTCCCAAAAACCCGTTCGAAGTTTAAATCCACGTATGACACACTCTTCATTGCTCAATCTCACCCTGATATAATAGAAGACTTTCTAATGAAGAATTAAAGTATGCTCTCATATGGCAGCAGTGAAGGGCAAGCGTATCATGAGGTACCCCTCCAATTCCGCCCCCCCCCCCCAAGCCTTCAGCATCCAAACACAAAAATTAAAGGAGGCTCTCATATGGCAGCAGGGAAGGGCAAGCGTATCATGAGGTCCCCCTCCAATTCCGCCCCCCCCCCCAAGTCTTCAGCATCCAAACACAGCATGAAATGTCCAAGAACAGCAAACAAAAATTAGGTACGACTAAGAGGCCCTGCATCTTTTGCATTCAAAAGGACACTGAAGGAAACTTTCAGCACAGAGTAAAAGCCTCTTGTTCCACCTGTCTACAAGACAATAAGAAACTTTGCTGCAGAAAAAGATGCACCATGATACCGAGAGCTGTGTTGAATTCATATAACTTACCGTAAGCGGCTGTTTTTCTGTGTTGTGTAACTAGTATTCTTGCATTTTGAACCAACATTACAGAAGAGGGTCCGCATGAAAGGATAAAGGCCCTGACTTGGTAAATCCCGAGCTTCTAAGTAACCTAAAACCAAGCATCAACAGAATTAAAGCCACTGATACTGCAGTTACAAGACTGTACAATCACATTGTGTTCCCTTCTCATAGAAAACTAGACAAGACTGTAGGATTCCTTCCATTGACTCCTCCTCTACATTTAAGTCCCCGCTTCTAGAACGTCTTTAATATTTTCTAAATACATCTACAGGTGGAGGCAACCAAAAGGGAACACAGGTGAAATGAAACATACAGTTTTCCTTGTGTTTTGGGGGCTCCTGGAAGCGGATTACAGCCAGAATCAAGAAAAGTACACATGGCCAGAGAATTTCAGTGAGAGACAGGACCTGAAAAGGGAAATGAAAACATTGTCAGAACTATCAAAAAAACAGTATTTGGGAACAATTCATATACCTTTTAATAAAAAAAATGAAATATACCCTCTACAACTACTTAAGAGAAAATAAGATCATTAAAAGCAAATTAGCAATTAAGACTTTTATTTAAAATCCCTATAACTTTGCCAAACACACTGCTTTCAGAGCACAAAAGTAGTTTTCCCTTCTATTTTTAGCATTTGTAGATATTTCACTCCAATCAACATGATGACTCTGACAACGAGATGACAGTGACATCCAGCTTTCCCATACCTGAGCATCCCAAGAAGCCAGCAACACTCCGCACCTTGTGCAACTCTTGATTCCCTGAAGCCTGCTGTCCTGAACCCTTCCCCACAGCATTCCTCCTCATCCTCCTCTGATTTACCTGACCCTTTCTTTCCCAGGAGCTGAGCTGGAGAGCAGTGCTCCTCCAACTTCACCCAGGTGGGAGGTGAGAGCCCGGAAGCCCCATTTCAGCTGAGCTCTGGGCCCAGGTGGAACCCCAGGTGAGGCTGGTCAGGGCCATTAAGGCTTATCAGTGACCCCATGGACGTGTCAGCAGCCTCCCCGCCTTGGCAGGGTCATCCCCAAGCAGTGGGCTATTTTAGGGGTGGAGCCAGGTACAGCAGATGAGGAAAGGACATTGCAGAAAAGACTTGGAGGAGGTGTCACCACCACCACAAACAACAACACAACAACAGTAACAACCACAGGTTGAACTCAAGTGGAAATATGTTGGAGGACTCAATATACCATCAGCATGCTGCAGACATTGAGCAAGCAAAACTGATCTTACTGAGCAAGTTATTCCTGGCACAGGTGGGAAGTAATCCTGCTGTAAAAGGGATACTCATGTTTAAATAGGTAAAGCACCAACAGAAAAAGGTCCAAAGAAAAGGCATTTGAAAGACGCCAGCCCTCACACAGCTGCTTTGCCTAAGCACTGAGCGGAACAGGGGTCTGAAAGCTCATGTCATTCTGGTGGTGTGCACCTGGCAAGAATGATGAATTTGGCAATGGAGCTTTAGAACCTGGCTGATAAAAGCAGACAACTGTGTAACCATTCACTGCTGGTTGGTTTGGGTTTTTTTTTCACACTGATGCAACAACATACACATGCAAAACAGAGGGTGCTTGGCAGTAAGTAACTTTTAGGGATGTTTGTATCTTTTAAAGTATGGAAGGAAGGAGGACAGAAACAGGGTGAAGATGACACAGTGTAGGGGCAGATGAAGAGCAAGAATTATACTATTAATTTCTCTCATGCTTAACATTAATCCAAAATGAAAGTTATTAATAACAGAACTTTTTTTAAAAGGGATAGTTTTAGGACAGGCTATGTTTCTGTTTTCTCCCAATAGCTGTATTAGCAACTCCAAGCATTTCACAACATGATTATAATCCCAGATCTCCTCTAAATTAGAGTATCAGAACAGCAGAATTCAGGAATCACGTTTCAGCCTTTACCTAGCTGCAAATTTCAATAGTAATAAATACGATATATAAACAACATTTAAGAAAAGCAGTGACTGAAAACTTTAGTAATGCATCTGCTTGGTGGTATGTATCTCCTGAGCTTCCCAAATCTGTAGTTGAGAATCAAAAGTTTCTGTTCTGAAAACAAAAAATGAGAAGGTATCTTCTACACAGCTGCAATTTCAGCTGATATCCAAAAGTACATATTATCCCTTGCTGCCTTTGAACAATGCTAATAAGAGGCGCTGATGCCTGTCTGAATTTCAGTCAAAACACCTACTCTTGACAGAACGCTTACGTCTTTCACAGCCCCTTCACTCTGTAATGTCAACTAATGCCACATGACACTCCTGACGCATCGTTAGTTCAACAGACCACGCTTGTCTTCTCACCCTAACCGCTGATAAATAACTGTAAGAAAATTTCTTCTACAAATAGCTCTGCACAATATACGCAACACACAAAATACAGAGCTGAAGCACATCAGATCTTTCAGGAGAGGCTTCTTTCTTCAGATCCACAACGGCCTGACCTGCCCTATGCATAGGTGGACAATCCACCTGGATTTCTCCTTGTGTAAATGCAGATGGAGTGTCTTCATGGCTCAAAGTTTGCACAAGGAGCACATAAGGGGGTTTTGCAAGTTCCCCAGGGCAGCTGCTGGCTCTGAGCAGGCAGAATTAAGTTTACTTTGGGTCGTTCATTGTAACCCTGGGTTTGGGGAAGTCTGCATCTCAGTGAGCTCTCCACTCAGGAAACCTACCAGTTAGACAAACTTAAAACTTACATGAATGAAGATTTTGTCCTTCAAAAAAGTATAAGAGGGAAAATTAGACAGAGCAAGAAGAGAAATAGATCAGCATGGAGGGGAACGGGATACAGTGAGAAGCTACTTCATGCACACCGATTGAAGTACAGGGAACAGGGAGCATACAGAAGTGTTCAAGCGTGAAGAAGAATATAACCACATTATCCCCACCCCCCACCCCCCCAAAAAATGTCTTTCATATTAAAAGAAAAACCACTTGAAATAATTTGTATAAGAAATTCTCTCTCTAAATCACGATTTTAAGTGAAATATTTCTGAAATTAAAAGCTGAATGTTTATTTAATTGAGGTAATCTTATCTGAAGCAGCCAACATGCCTCATTGCAAATACCCAGATTGTCACAGACAAGGGAAATCAATGAGAAACTATTAATTTAAGTGGCTTTACATGTTATCTCACTTGAGCAAATTTGCTTCTTTCTATCTTAAATTTTAAAAATTCCGTCAATCACAGCAAATAAAGATATATCATATTTGACTATTGTTTTAATTTTCACTGCCTTTGAAGTAGCTGCCACGTTCTGCATATTTGATTTTGAAAGGTTAAATTAGGCTTTGTAGAGTGGATAAGAAAGGAAATTTAGAAGTATATACAATTATAATACACGGTCCTTGCATTCCCTATATCTAGATTTTGATCATAATTGTGCAAGCTTTTTACATTACCGGTGAGTACCTGAAATGTAAAAAAAAATTATTTTCATCCTCACCACTGCTACAAGCACTTGTAGTATCTAATGATAACTAAAAGATAAGCTGTGGCTCTTCAAAAATTTTGAGATTTCCTTTCTCATTTGCAAATTGGGGAGCATTGCTGTATTCAGCCATTTTAGAATTAAAACATTGTTCTTCTCTACTTGTGCTTCCAACCACCAAAGAGACCAAATGCAAAACAAGCACCACCTGCAGCCAGCCTGTCTTTAACAATCTGCAGTGAAAAGGGAAAGCTGATAGATACACTCTT
>NW_010387777.1:10641-26491 GCF_000710305.1 Buceros rhinoceros silvestris
AACGGATATTAAAAGAAGATTTAAAATATTCCTTTTTTTTATATAATTTCCAAAAACTCACCGGTTGCCTCACACGACAGAGCCAATTCTTCCAAAACAGCGCCTTGAACTGGTGTACAGCATGCCCCATATTGTCTTGCCTTTGCTTCATCCACTTGCAGAGTGGCTACTTAAGGACTTTCTAACTCCAAATCATCTCACCAAGCCGTCCAAACCTTTTATTCAGAAGCTGATTAATTCCAGCACGAGAGGATGGTGCAAGAGGTTTGCCTGCTTGCTGGGAAAAGATGAGATTATGTTTCTGCCTCTTGTTTCGCATTCATTGAGGAATCTCATCTTTCCATTTGCTTCTCAGTGCAATGAACAGGAAGGGGATGGGTTTGTAAAAATGCCTTCAGGGTGCTTTACTACACAGTATATATTCTGCTGTTGTTTCTACTTTTCTGGAATAAAAATGAATGCAAACAGGAAAAAAGAATGTATAACACACATTTGTCTTTTTCCAGAGTTTGGTGTCTTTCTGTCACTGCAGTGTTAATGTCATTCTGCACGCATATGCTTAGATTTTTGAAAAGACAATAAAAGCATAGTAGAAAAAGAAGTGCGCGGTTTAACCGCATAGCCCTATAAATGTCTGTATACTTCTAAACACCCTTACAAGTACACTTAGTAGTACTGTGATGGTCCCACTGTATCATCATATGACTGTTTAGTTTTATCTTCTAAAGGGGGTGTGTGTTTGACATTTCATCCTCCTTTTTCAGTACATGTTACCTACATAACAGTGGCATATTCTGTCAAGTCAGAAAACTGTGTTTATTGCCACATGCCACCCAGGATGAAAAATCTGTCTTCCAGCATTTTCTCCAGCAAAGAGGAGGGAGAGCTGTGCGGGGGCATCCGCGGGAGGGGACCCTGTGCAGGGTACCTGTGGCAGCCAGGTCACCTGGAGACACGGCAGGTGCCTGGTGGTGCAGAGCTGTGCTGTTTTACTGCGGGGTGAGGATGACTGCCCTTCTGATCAGGAGTGTCACCTCGAGCAGAGCAGTAAACTTTCCACATGTTTTGTTCCACCCAGACAAACTGCCTCAGACAGAATCTGATCCCCAAGAGGTCTCCCTGTGGTCACTGGAGTCACAAACCACAGCCATTACAGAAGGTGATTCAAACCACCTAAAAACTGAATCGTGACTCACACACACACACATTAGGTCAGTGTGATGTGTGAACAAATATTCTTCATTTCTCATTACTGGTGTGTAAATTGCATCATTAACTTTCTGCAAAATGTATTCGTATCGAATCAAAGAGACGTCTTAACTTTCACAGCTATTTTCCACATTAAGGGTAAAATCCCCCCAGATCTAAAAACTTTCTGGATACAGAAAGCCACCACTGAGGAAACCAACTTCCAGTAGATTTGAACTATGGCAGCAATCTAAAAAATTAGTGTGATACTTCTGCAATGAGCAACTGTGCATCTGTAGGTCCACGGAGCTCTGTCTGTTCCCACAAATTGAAGTTCAGCTGGTGTCTTCTGCCTGAGCTTCCCTTTCCCAAGCTTTGAATTTGGGTCACCCAGTAGCAGGTTTTGGCCCTCCAGAGCATGTTGGGAAGCTTAGTTACTTCATGTTAAACTAGCTGATTAATGGGTTAAAATTCTTTTATTTGAAATTGTGCAAATTTCTGTTCTAATTTTTTACAAATCCATGGGTTCAAGGAGTAGAGAAAATGGATTATGTAGGTGTCATAAACATATAAATTTTTATATACTGGTAAAAATCACCTCCCAGCAAAGCAGAAATCATAGATGCAGTCATGGCAGAACATGACTAGTTGAACGCCTTCATTCCTCATTTATGGTGGGATTTCCTTTCATTTTCCCTGCTCTGAGACAGAAAAATTACTGAAGTAATCATTAAGCTTTGAACAGAAATGTGAAAGTCCTCAGGATGCACAAAAAAGCTAAGTAGCTCGGTGTTTACCTGAATGATGTCAAGCATGTTTGTACTTCTAAGGCAGGATTAATGAAGTTACGCATAAAGGCGGGTCTGTTGAGCACATCTTCTCTTCTTCCATTAACGGCTGTTTCCTACTCCACTCCTCCACCACCGTACTGGCAAAGTGCAAACCTCCAGTGGTCATCAAACATGTTACCATCTTTCTGCTTCCTCTGGTGCTGAAGAGCAGCCCTCGTGCTGTGCAGCAGAGACATGTACCCCACATGCCACCTTTCCCATCATTCCCTTGCTCTGGGGTTCTCCTCATGGCATGTCCAATGGTGGCAGAGTGTAGCTGGGCAAACAACCCAAAAGGAAGAACACGCCTCATGAAGGAGCTCCACTTCACAGCTGGCTGGCACTTGCATAAGGGACATTTCTGCTTTTAGTCAAACTGCTATTTCAGAATGCGTACAGCAATTTTGCTCACCAGGAACAAAGGCGAAATTCTGAGATAGCTGGGATTAAAATTCTGTGCACAGTTGAAGAACGCATTTTTAAACAAAGACTTGTCAATAATTGACTACTGTGAATATATGTATGGGTTCGCACAGCCCTTTGGAAGGCTGGGGAGCAGAATCTATAGTGTGTGGTTTGTGGGAAATTACAAACTAATGAATAACAAATTACAAGCAGTTCTTTATCAAAGCAGCTGATACACAAGACAGTTCCTGACAAGTATCTAAGTGTGTTGGGTTTGTGTCTGGCAGAATTTTGGTAGTGCGGAAGGGGGCTGCTGGACATAATCCCAGTAAGAAGCTTCAAGAAAACTCCCCCAGCTCTAAGTGAGCCCCACCTCTGGCCAAGGCTGGGCCAGTCAGCGCCTCTGTGATAAAAATTTAAGAGGGGAAACCTCTTTGGTGAGGGCCTTTTGCTTTGGGAGCTCTCTTTTGTTTGGAAGAAGAGCAGGATGGAGAGAGAAAACCATGCAGACACCCAGGTTAGTGAGGAAGGAGGCAGGGGGACAGCCATCTCCCTTCAGACTATGGAAAGACAGCAGACTCAACACAGCCCACGGAGAGGCCCATGCTGGAGCAGGGTCCTTGCAGTCCTGAGATCACTGGTGGAAAAAAGCTCCTGAAAAGGGCTTGACTCTGAGGGACACCCGCACTGGGGCAGTTTGTCACTGGGACAGCCACTGCCTGCAGGAGCCCCCCATGTTAGCTGGAGGAGTTCATGAAGGACTGTCTCCCGTGGGAGGGAATGCCACAGCAGGGGACTGTGATGATGTTTCCCTTGAAGAAGAAAGATGAGCAGAAGCAACATGGAGTGAACCATAACCACGACCCTGCATCCTCTGCTCCCCTGTGCCATGTGGTGGGGAGGAGATAGCAAAGCTGGGCCCAGGAACAATGGCAGGGTGGGGGGAAGATGTATTTAAGATCCTGTTGTTGTTCTTACTGCCCTACTCCGATTTCAGTTGATGATTTGGTAGCAGTTCTGTTGTTTAAATTGATTTTGTTTCCCCAAGTTGTGTCTGTCTTTTGCCCGTGATCATAATCAGTCAGTGAGCCCTCCCTGTCCTTCATCCCAACTTTCAAGCCTTTTGCTCTATGTTTCTCTTTCCCCTCCTCACCAGGAGTAGAGGCAGTGGAATGGGCGAGCAGCTACATGGCACTTAGTTGCCAGCTGGGTTTAAACCATGACAGTAAGCTAAAATATCTCACATGAACCATTTGCCAAATCATCTTGAACAAGTAATTCTGCCAATCTCTGCGCATCCGAGTGTATGATGTGCATAATTCATTACGCTCTATATAACTACATACTCCTAATTGTGGCATTCTATTTTTTAATGCTGAACAGCTGTCATGGACACAGGAAACAGCTATTTTGTATGCAATTAGTATTAACTACCGACTCCTCATTTTACTATCTAAGACACCAAACAGATATAACAGAACTCACTGGTGAAAGGTGTTAACTTAATTTGCCCACATACATTGTTGTCTTTTCCTAAAAAAAAAAAAAAAGGTGTTCTCCAGTAGCAGACTTGGTTTTCTAGAACAAAATTTATGAAAACAAAAGATACCACATAAACATTCAGCCAAGAACAACCCCTGCAGTGGCATTCTGGGAAATTATTTCTAAAAGTAATTTTGGAAGAAGCAGCATGTATAAGCTGGATTGTATTATTTGCAATGTTAAAGAAATGTAAGAAACATGAAATCAATACACCACCTCCTGCCCCCAACAACAAACCCTTGGCAAAAAAAGAGACGATAATATCAAAAATTGAGTACACAGGCAGGAAAAGCAAATCCGATTTGAATATTTTTGGAAAGACACATCAGCTATATTGCTGCCATCGTGGAAGCTCTTTAGAGGTACCCAGGTTTCACCAGTACAGTGTCAAGCAGTATCCTTTGCAAGTACCAGCCTTAAATAGCAACTGAGTTCAGGAGTTGCATGTACAAAGAGCTTAAAAAGACTAAAATGCAGTACAACTGCTGGTAGGCTAAATAAAATACCTGCTTTCAGGGCTTCCTAACAGGGTGGCTGTAGTCAACAGCAACATGTTGAATATTGCAGGATAAATTAGAAGGTCATGTATCCCATTATGTGTTTCACTCCTTCTGGAATGGAAAAAAAAAAAAACGCTCAGAATCGAGTCTCCAAGTGAGGTCAAGGTAGTGCCCTGTCCTTTTTGCTTCTGTTTAGCTTTAGCAGGCTTTGTCTTGGTTATAAATTAAAAGTTCACTTTTAAGATATACAAGATATCCAAAAACACTGGGGCACAAAAGGCAGAGAGCCTTCTACTGGCATTCATCTCTGGATATAAAACTTGACTGCTCTATGATGTGACACCATTGACACACCACATCTAGCCTACAGTGTCAATATGGGCTAACCCCAGCAGGCCGGCAAGCCCATTCAATGAAAGGTTTAAAGTTTAACATGTTAAATAGGTTAAAAGCCTAGGAGCAAAAAATACTTTTTGGTAGACAGGAATGAGATCAGAACATGTAAGAATATGGCTAGGAATCTGGTAAAGTCGCATATTCTCCTGCCACCACCCACAATTTCTTTCACAAGGTTTACTGTGTGATCACAAGACTTCCCTTTTAACATTATTATTAGTACTACTTGCAACACAGACCTGTTTTGCAGACAAAGCGCCTGCAGGGTGACATCAATTAGTAGCATCTCTCCTGGGAGACAATTGCTGTGTGCAAAGTCAGAGTATGACTAAAACCGGTTAGTTGTGGGAAAGGGCAAATAATAGGGTTGATTAAAATGCAGCTATACATCAGACAAACAAAACAGACCCAATCTCACGAGGAGGCCAGTGGTTTGTTTGAGCTTCTGGGCAGCTCTAGGAATTTTATTCTTGTAATATGACAGACCAAAAGCAAATTGGAAGTTTTCTCACAGTTACAAGCTCAGCACCAGCAAGAAGCATCTGGAATCAGGTTTCTGCATTGTGTAAAACCGGCTCTGTCTGTCTTTTTCTGCTGCTGCATTTTGCTTGTAGCCTGAGCAAAAGCGTTATCCCTGTCAGCATTACTCTTTTTTCTATTATTGCACCAGAGAGTTTCAGATTTAATGGTGCTCTGTTTTTCACTGTAATTTAATTCATACTCTGGAGTATAATATTAAATGGCAATTATTTCAGAAAGAGAAAGAATATATTTAAATCAGTCCAACTTAAAAACTGAGAAACTTTCAGGGAAAGCAAAGCTCAGTACCTTGCTGCAAAACATAATAGTGCCATCAAATCACACTACTGTGCTTTTTTGTGTTTGGTTGTTGCAGGCAGATCCAATCCCCGAAGCTCAGTGTGCTGCTCGTGGTACTGAGCACCGCATTCAGCACAGACCTGACTGCTGATGGGCAAATCTAAAAACATTCACGCGTTAGTTTCTTTCACCTATCTTGTCAATGAAAATGAAACACATCTCCAATTCAACTATATAAATATTTTATTTAGGAATATATTGAGATCCAGCCTTGAGAATAAAACCCAGTTCTGTTACATAATGCACTGAAAATTCTTTGCAAGGACGTAGGAACAATGTTTAAAAACAATACTGCATATTACATGCATAAATTTTCAAGAAATACTGAAATTACTGAATTATTTTTCTCATTTTTTAAAGGACAGATAAAAACATTCATACTCTAGGCACTTCTGGCAATAGATCATTCTAAAACGATCCTTTTCAGGATTTCTCATACCTTCCATTAAAGAAAATCCTTCTCTGAATTATATCAAGATGTAAAAATAAAAATCCACTCCTTCAAGTCACTAATCAAGTTACTGCACATTCTAAGTCTCCTGCAAATCTGAAACAAATGCATTCTCACCCGTCTTCCTTATGGTCTCAAACATTTATTTAACATTTCTTTAAAAGTTAGGAACGGGCCAGAAAACACCATGAATCACAGAGCAAATTACTGGTAGAAACCAGTTTTTTCCCTTCCCACATCCACCCTAACCGTATCTTCTACCTTCCTTCTTTGCTTTTATCCCTCCTGATCTCTGCAGTAAACTGGTTCTGTAGTGCATTGCTAGGTACAGGGCAGCACAGAGAACAACAGCAGGCCTTTCACTTGGAATTGAGGGGTTTTGTGGTTTGCAGGATTTGTAGATCCAACAGGAGACACTGCACTTATACATAATATCATATATGCTTTTAAATATATCACCACTCCTGATCCATGTTCTACAAAAAGAATGTGAATGGCTAATATTAAAGAACTGATTTATTTACAAAAGCCTGTTAAATATTTCATAATTTTTTATGGATGTCTTTGTACAACCTACAGGAAAGTAAATTCAACACCGGATCTCACAGCTGACTCATTTCTTTATCCCTCTGCCCAGCTGCAGTCACAATGGAAAATACGGTTGTTCTTATCAGTGCAACAGTCTGGCAAGCTTCCTCTGAAGCTAAGAAAAGGTTTTGTTGCACACAAGATGTGTCTATAGAGCACCCTCTTGCATTAGGAACGCAACACTACAGGACGGTGAGCAGTAGAAACAGGAGGATGTTTGCTCTCCTTTGAATTCTCATTTTAAGATTTTATACATCCCTTTACTCCATCTATTAGGAAGCTCAGAAGAAAATATTTCAGCAGAAAGAAAAGTACAAGGTACTAAGGAGCAGCGGGAAGAAAAAAGGACATAGCAGCAAAAAGTTAATGACTAAAGTCTTCCAGGGGTCTCTGCTAGGGTCTTTTTGTCCTGATTTAATAGAACAGTTGCAGCACTCCACGACTGCTTGAACCTCAGCTCCAACTGGGCCAGGCCACAATGCTAGTTATACTTCGGCAGGCAGCACATACATACAAGTTTTCATACCAGTTATCAAAATAGAAGTGCCTACTTTATATGATTGTTAACAAAAAAGCTTTGTATTTTCAATTACGGAACTTTTCCTTTTCAACTGGTTTGCAGATTCTTGCTGTCCTTCCTTTGAAAAGACAAATCACACCATTTCAGGTTCATACTTCCAGGGTAACTGCAATATGTTTCCCCAAAGCTTCACACAGCCACATTACACGCGTCTTTGTTTTCTTGATAAAGTATTTTTCCTTGATATTTTTTCTCCTCTTTAGATAATTCACAGTAAGCACATCTTTTACAACAGCAAACTGTCTCCTCCAAACCCATACTACTCAGTAACTCAGTATAAACTTTTCTTCAGTCTAGAATGTAGTACATTTCTTCTGAAGTGATCTCGTTTTTAACTCCTTGCTACTGTTCTGGGAACAGGCGGTTGCAGAGCAAGGATGTGCTTAGTTGCACGCTTCCCAGGGGAACTGACAGAGCTTCAGGCAACGCCCAAGCAAGCACTAGGTATGGTTAAGCATAGATTTTTTTTTTTTTTTTTAAATAAGAAAGGAACAGTTCAAACCAAATGTGGAGCCATTCCCACCCGACTTCCTCTCTTAAGCTTGGGGAAAAAATGCTTTCTCTGAAAACGCATATTCATCACATATTGCAAGCATAAAATAAGAAAATATGTTTTTAAAATTAACTAAAGACTAAATTAGTAAATTAAATCATGTTCTTTTAAAACAAACAAACAATACTTTTATTTTTCCGCTATGCATCCCCACTATGTTCCCCAGTTGCAAATTCATCAGATTTAAGGAGATTAATCCTCATTGGCAGTTCCCTATTCACAAGTCACCCCTTCCTTTTTTAATGCTCTTACCACATTGCTTCTACTACTCCCTGGTGAATGTGCCTACTACTACATCACTCCCCCTTAGATCTAACTCTTATGAACAGATTGTTGCAGCCTACAGTCCTTGAACAGAAAATCTCATTTAGCTGGATCAGTGACAGCTGTTCTGATCTGTTATTCAGAACTTCTACCCATGACTCCTCTTTTTCCACTGTAGCAGAAAAAGAGATAAATGCATTTTTCTTTAGTTGACCACATAATTATATTCTAACCACAGCAGCAAAGCAGTACGCTTCAAAATTAGTATGATTTTTAAAAGAAATAAACACAAGGCCAATGGTAGTGGAAAAATTGCAGAAATAGTTTTGATGACATGTACAGTCAACAGGTATTCTCCAGTTCTTCAGAAGAACTGGGAACGTGCAACAGTCAGTGTTACGTCCTGAAGAAATGGAGATGAAAACCAACTTAAGAACAAACAAAGGGAAAAAAAATGAATTACCGTTATGCAGTCCTCTGAACACGCTGAGCATCTTCTGAATGCCTTTGGTTGCTCTTCACTAAGGAGAAGCCTTGATTCAGCAAAAGATTTCAAATTCTTCATTTCAAAATTACTTAATGCATAAAGGTTTTCTGGGTATTGATGCAATTGTGTAGTTAAAATGGAGTATGAATGATATTGTTGGATCAATACTTAAGAAGCACAGATATTCAACAGCTCAGTGTCAAATCCTTAATGCTTAGAAAATTCAGTCCCACACTTTGCAGTTGCATGAAATTTTAATATATGAAAACAGTACTGTTTATTTGTCAAAGTCTGAAAAAAATAAACAGCATTCACCTAAAGTTTTCTTTAGAAGTGAAGCAAAGACAATTATAATTTATTTTTTTTTGTAACATGAAAGGGATTAGCATTCTTAAGTTAATGTTAATTTGGTAGTTTGCAAGCATTTGGCAATACAGTTTGATTTTCTTCCTAGTTTTTTCTTTCACAGCGGGGATAAATAAAGCTTTTTCATATATTATAGCAGGCTTGTCCTTCACAACAGATCCGCTTCCCAATTCACAGAGAAGTGAGTCTTATATCCAGCAATGCATAACTAAGCTAAACTTAACTGAACTCCAGTCAGCACATTCAGTTCCCAAAGCACAGCGACACAAATGATTAACTTCCACAGACACACGGAACGCTGTAAGGTACTCTGAGGCAAAAGACCTTTAAGGCAAAGAAGTCATGACCGTGACTTCAGCTGTGCAAAAGCCTTCTGCTTCTATAAACCAAAGATGGGTATTTCATACTTTCCCAAGACTTTTCTTAATGAAATATCCCACTAATTTCTGCGGTCTCTGCTGATACTCCACAAGTACATCATGTGAGCTACTAATCTGATCCCCTTCGAGCCGATTCAGAAGAGTAACACACACGACGGCAGCTAGAAATTAAAAGACAGCATTAGTTAGGAATTACATTCTGGTACTTCTGGTACTACAGTCCGAAAGCACAATCATTTGAACAAACAACTGCATCATTAGAAATATGAGAGAAAACAAACCCAAAACCCCGACCCACAGTCCCATAACATGCTAGGGGACCGGCATGCTGTGGATGATATAAAAAAAAAAAAAGGTACAAATAGTTTTACAATTGATTGCTAACTTAATAAAGCAAGAGCTCTAGGGCAGGTGCAGATACTTAGTGTTATACCATGATTCTTATGTTTTTCTGGATAGGAATTATATTTCACAAGTACCCCGGACTTGACTGGTAGGAACTGACTGGAGACTCTATTCTTGCAGACGTGGTTACAGCCCTTCGCTTCCTACATTACCCCCAACTCAAATCTCCGTGGTGAAATCCTATCCCTCGGGAATCAACAGATGAGCTGCTTCGACATTCACAGACTGGGAGCACAGAAGATACATGAGGATCTCATGGATCATCTCAGGCACATCTTCTGTCTTTTTGTAATCACAGCTCCAAAGCTACAATCCCCCCTTTCACTCAAGCTGAGCTCTACCATTGCTCCTCTACACCTGTGATAATTTGCAGAGCACAGGCAGTAACACGTTACAGATCTACAAGGCAGAGACAGCTAAAGTGACTGGTGTATCATGGGTTGGGTTTTTAATCCCTCTCAAATCAGCAAGAACTGAGGATGTTTGATATAACTGTTGGTCTTTTGGCTTATTTTTCTTCATTTCATTCTCGAGTTTAAAAAAGGCTGAGAAACATCAGTGCTCTAAATCAGCAAATCCCTTGCCAAGGAAAGTGAGAGACTACTACTGTTACCACGGTAAGTAGAAAGGCACTGTATTGCGTTATTTGTAATTGTTTTTTTTCTCCTAATTGAAAATTCTCTCTCTTATTGAAAACTACTTAGCTTGTGTAAAATAAAATTTAAAACTTGTTCTATGATTAAGAATGGCTTATTCATAATACACTAAAAATCTTTAACTGTTTATTAATCAAAGCCATAAGTCTACACAAAATACATCTATTTTCAATTTGATATGAAAGTGTAGAAACTTACAGTTTTATATATCTGAGAATCACCTGATTGACTAAATTAACAGGTTACTTCCTGTAAACTTCAAAAACTAACTGAAAGAAACAAATGAATGCTATGTGGTAATCAGGTACTTAAATGATTATTGTGCTTGCCACAGGCTGGAATAGCAAACCACAGGACTAAATAGTATGAGGGCTACATGACCGAGATTGCATAAATTTTGAGTACATATGACACAAATCAATAATCACACCGACGGAACTATAACCTTCTTCATATTAAAAACAACATTCTGGTGTGTTATCACTTTGTTCGCAGTTTATACCATGAACACCCTGCAATGCACAAAACTTTCTACAGCTTGAATAAAGTGACTTTAAGTTAGTTTACCTCTGACACCGCTGAGATTACACATTGCAGCAAATACAGAAGACTCCATCTCTATGTTTCTGACACCAGAATCATAAGCTTCCTTCAAATACTGCAGTTTCTCTTCTTCATTATATAAGCAGATTGCACCATCCAACCTGCCCTGCCCTAAAAAACATTTTGCAGAAATTTTCAGTGAAGTCATAGAACAAATTTCATTTCTGTGACATCAATTACTGCACTTTCCCCTGTACATTGTCCAGATTTTACTACTATTTATTTTCACACGCAAAGCAAATAGGACAAAACAATTCATAGCTATTGCTAAAGCTTCTACATATCACTTTGTTTTATAATGCGAACCACAGTAATTTAATTGGTCTTTTCCAGCTCAAACTCTCAAATTCATAAAAGGCAAAACATAAGTAGCAGTTTCCCACATGCGGGGCACATGTCAAAATTCAGCAACAAACTTTAAGCTGTAGGGAAGTGCTGCATTTTTTCTAAGTTCAATCATTGTCTTGAAAAACTGACAGGCTTGAAAATGTCTTCATGATGCTACCTTAAAAGGATGAAAATTTTCTTATTTACAGAGTCTCTAAGGTAAGAAATGAAGAATCGCTTAAGCTAACTAGGCAATACTATTATCGTTTTTTGAGAAAATTAGTTTATTCAAATTATTCAAGACTAACACCTACAGATAAAACAGCAGCAGGTTATGTACAGTACAGTTAAATTACACAGTGTTTTATTCAGCGTCTTTTTGTATTCAGATGTACTCCTAAGCTAATGCCCTTGAGCCTGTTCTCAGTTTTTGCTGTGTGGTTCGAAAACATTCCTGACACATTTTTTTAGTGTAGCTTGCACCTGTGATTGGAGTCTGAGATGATGCACAAACCGACAGTATCTGCTTCTGACCAAGCTTCAGCGCTGTCATGAAGACCATGTGTTCCATGCTGCACTGCACCCTTTATCACCTGTCCAATAACAGCTACAGAAAGTAGTATCAGGTGCCACCTACACTCTGTCCTCACAAGATTTTCAAAACGTTCGTGAATACTCTTGGGAGATCAGAAGAGCACCTGAATGTCTGTTCAGGTGGTGAGCCTTGAAGGTTTGCCTCTTCTATGTAGCAGCACTGTCATAAGTCAGCAAAACACTGTCTTCAATTGTCTGATCACTCTTTTGTTCAATGTGTGCATGGGAAACAAGTTTTAACACTTCTTTTAGGGAAGATTTACTTTAGATACTTAACCAGTGGATAAAAAAAAAAAAGGCAACAAAGAACCAAAACAGCCAGAAATAATTCTCATTCCTCTAATCCTCTAGGATGACTCAGTAAATCACAGAAATTTTGTGACAAACATACCTAACTGACAAGTATGTGATAAGTGTATAGCAGACTACATGTATTTCAGAGGAAATAAACCTCCACAAAATTAGAAGTTTAGTGCAACAAACACAATGCTTGATTTTACTTGTATGAAAACCAGAGTAATTACAATTGACAAGACAAAGTAGGAAATGTGTTTTGATCAGTGAACTGGAACCTTAATGTTAAAATATTATTCAATATTTATCTGTTGCTGCTGACCAATATACTGCTGTTAGTCTGTCGCCAGCCTTACCTTCATAGAAATCCAAAGTGCACATAGTGTTTCCAATGACTGTGTTGAACTGATTGATTTCTTTAGCGCACTGCATCAGTTCCTTAGCTAGCTGTTCATCTAGGTTTGTACTGCGAATTACAGTCTTTCCCAGAATAACCTGTTCAAACTGAGGTTTGAAGGTGGCATCTACAGACTGCCTCGTTATAACCACTGAGCCTGGCTCCAGACCTGCAGGAAAAAAAAAAAAAACAAACCAAAAAAACATCGCTTCACAATGTGGTTAATGCTTTGTTTCCTCACACATCAAACATATATCTTAACCAAATACTGCTTCTTTTAAAAGTGGCAATTTTGCCCCTGAATTCACCAAAATAATTTTTTGTGCATGCCTAGCTGCTTCAGTTTATTATTATAAAGAAATTTTGACACAATGAAATTTTTACTTTTTTACTATACATTTCTTCTTATCTCATACAGGATAAGAATGTCCTTCTCTTCACTTTGTCAGATCTCCTGAGTGCGCTTTCTCTATACAGAGAGGCTGATACTGCCTTTACTTGTAAAATTATGGTAACAAAATGATTCATCTCCTGTACAAAACTGTTCTGGCCATCAATCGCTTACAGCTTTACTCTCCTCCAAAAGATGCTGCAGACTGAAGAAGAAAAAGAAAGCAAGATGGGAAATACCTATTCCACCAGAGGTGCCAATGCGAATAATGGTTATGTTGGAACACTTGGCATGATACAACAGTTTGATCAGCTCGTGCAGCATGATTGAAATAGAAGGAATGCCCATACCATGCTGAAACAAAAGCAGAAATTGATATTCAACATTCACATAGTCAATGCAAAATATATACGAAAGAAGGAACTGGACAGTATCTTTCCTGATTTTTTTTACAAATGTCACCTAGGTCACTTCCACAAAATCCCTAACCTAGCAGGTCTACTGTAGATTAAGGGGAAGACTCCCACTGGCTTTAGTAGACTAGCGATGAAGTATAGTATTTCTAAAAATAATGAATTATAAAATATTAACACTCAAAAGTATAAGCACTGTCCTTTCCTAATAGTTGATTAAGGCAATTCATCACAGAACTCCTCTTAAACATAAGAAAAACCACACTCTGATTTTTTACCAACCTGAAATGTTAGTGAAACTTTTTCAAAACACAGACATTGTGGTCTAGACACAGAGTTCAGCAAAAGTTAAGTCCACTTTAACTTGCATGACAATGCAATAATTACAACTCAAAAGAAAGGGTGCAGAATGACACTGCAGTTATGGAATTGCAACTGAAGTATGTGATCATACCTACAAATTAAAGGTCTGAAGTTTTCAAATCCCTATGCGAGTTGGCAGTGCAAGTCTCATGGAACACTACTCTTACGTTAGCATATTTGACAACACCACTGCAGATACTCAGCTCTGGATGTGATACAGCCATTTTTCCCAATGCCCCACACACACCGAGGGACCTTTTTTCCCCATTATTCAGGACACAGAACAGGGATGAGGCAACAAAGTCTGCTCAGGATATTTACAAGGCCATTCCTGCAACACCTCAGTGGTACACTGGGGGAAAAGGAGGCAAGAAGGTCTCAGAGGTTTGCCCTCTTCACAAGAAAGGAGTAAAAAGGAATTCTTAATTAGCTGAATACTCTGATTTTGAGCATGGCTGATACAAACTTTAAAACCTGACTCTAAGTGTTCAAAATAAATGTGTGTTTGTATTTTCTACTTTGAAGAGCATCACTGAACTGTGTTCCATACCTGATTAAGTAAGGTACTTACACTGACTGACAAAACAGGTCCCACTTTGTACATTGCATAGCGATCAGTTCCCGCACAGATGTTAGGGTAGTCACACCCAGGGCTCCCAAGCCCCAGTTCTTCAGCTATGTAGGCAATAAAAGTTTTCATCCGTGAAGGACTTCCTCCAACACATACAAACTGGGGTGGACAGTATTCAACAAAACAAAATCAATTGCATGATTTAGTATATCAAAGAACATGCAAAGATAACATGAAGATGCAAACACCTTCAATTAATGTAAAGCTATGCCCAGATGTGGTTCTTCTCATAAACATTCTAAAAGCCCATGAAGAAAAATTATGGAAAAAAAAAAACCACCGTCTATATAGCACTCACATGCTTTCATCTTCTTTAAACTAGTAGAGGACATATATTGCCTTAAAGGCCCCCCAAAGGGAGTTCTACCTGAAGAGCGACTGCAGCATCTTCCTTTTTACTGGATGAAAAGAGGCAATCAGAAGCAATTATCCCCAATTTTGCTTGATACTGAAAGCGACAAAACCACATAAAATTTTATGCCCTTTCCAATCATTCCTGAATTGGTGCTATGCTGACACATTCAGTTTTATTTTGAAGACAGCTGCGTTTCCACCTTCTACAGAAAAGCTTAGGCTTGCTGAATGGAATGAAGCATCTTACCTTTACATCTCCAAATAGCGCTGGAAAATCATGGGTACCAGTCCCAAGAGCAAAATGGTACAGGATGTCTTCTTTCATTTTCTCCAGGTGAGGGTTGCAGAGATGGATAAAATTCTCTCTGTCAGGACAGCAGCATTGTGAAACATACAGAGTATATACAAAGCCCCACATTGAATAGATTCTAATTTTGCAAAGTCAAGCAGTAAAGGTTGGGAAATGCCACACCTAAGTAAGCTTGCACTACCTTATTTTGGCTCCTCCTAAAATCTAAATTTCATGACCACCTTCTTTCTTGTAGTTATTCACATACGATATTTGTGACACAGGATGTGCTGAAGAAAAGTCCAGATGGTAGGATGCATTTGCAACAGCACAACCTTTATCTTAAACAACATTAAAGCTATGAACCAGGGTGGGTCTTTATGGTGAGCAGCACCAGTGAATATTCAACAGACCACCTTACTACATAGGCAATCTATAGCTAATCTGAGAAGCAAACTTGAACTCTGTGTTTTGACTGATCTTCTTAGGCACCTGAGAGGGGTGGGAAGATTTGGGCTTTATAGAAAAGTCCAAAGGTGATTTCTGCCCATTTGGCTGACTGTAACTTGTGTCACCAAGCCAGAAGGAAAAAACTCTACAGCATGAGACTGGTAACAAAAGTATAGAGGAGCTAATACAGGAGAGGAAAGAGGAAAATAGAAATATGAAGCAAAAAAGAAAATCATGGATGAGGAAAAAAAAACATAAAAGAAAAAGGGAAAGA
>NW_010387777.1:26574-30985 GCF_000710305.1 Buceros rhinoceros silvestris
AGGAAGAGGTAAAAAGAATTTACTTCTTTTTAAGTTGCTTCCTGTAAGGAAGTGATACAGCTTAACCAAAAAAAAAAAAAAACCCTTTCTGAAGAACCAGGAAATGACAAGACAAGGAAGGAAAACTGAACTGCTTAGCATGTAGGTTCACCTTCATGGAAAATTTGGTAGTGGAGTAACTAAGCAAGCTGAGTGATTTCATAAAATATCTGCCTTCTGTGCTTGAGGTTTTAAGTTCAGTTGAAACAGGTAGGACAGACTAGTCCGTAATCACAGGCTTAAGTAAAATACTGGCCAATACTGAGAGCAGTTTCTGAGAGACTAAATCAAGCAGTAAATATCTTCCAGTCACAAGAAGATGACTTAATAGCTTAATGAAGGCTCACTGCAGTCACAGCATGGCTCAGCAAATTCAAACGGCTTTGTCAGAGGAGACAAACAAAAGAGTTTGCCTGGAGTTTATGCACAAAAATTGTTAAGGCTTGGCAAGAACAATTCTGAAGTCTAAACATAGGTGTTAATTTAGCGCTGTTTTAGATGTTTTAGTTTATCTTGTCTGTCTTCTAATGTCTCTCCAGAAAGACAGTGTTTTTCTTTAAGTCCTATGTCTTATCTGGCAACCTTTAAGAAGCCTGAAGTGGCCTAGATGCCCATACTGATGCCACTGAGCTCTTCCTCAGAAAGCAAATAGTTACAATGCCAATATTCTAACAATTCTTTCTATTCTTGAAATTCTCTCTCCGATGTCACTAACTACAGCAGCAGCTGCACGACAAAAGACAAAGATATCATCCCAATCCACCCTATTTGTCCTTGGCCACCACAAACTACTATCTTCAGCAACAGAAAAAGCAGCCCAAAAAAGCAGGTGGTTCAGTCAGCCCTTCAGTAGTCATTCCTCTCCATCTTCCACATGCCTCATTTTCTCCCCTTCATACAAATCCTGCCTGAGGTGGAACCAAATGCTTGAGTTGCTGTTCTTCCCTCCAAGAGACCTGTTTGCCTCCAGGAGAAATAAAGAGCAGGTTTATGGCTCCCCAGGAAGGCACAGACAGCCCATGTGAGCAGAATTCCCAGACTGCCTCCTCTGAATTATTCCTGTTTGGTTTTGCAGGAGTCTCTACTCACATTTAATGCCTCACTCTAATGCTAATGCAGATCAAATAGCTGGCTGTGCTGATGTTTAATGGAATGGCTTTTACATACAAATAGGGTACGACTGGAAATCACTTCACAATTTGTTCTCAGGAAAGCAAAAAGTATTTCCTTCATTATGAGAATACCAGCAAAAAAAACTTCTCTCCAGGAAATAAACTGGGAAAAGGTGAGGCCTCTATTAAAAGTACAGGGAAATTCATGTGGTTTGTGCCAACGCCACTGTCTTCACACCTGGCCTCAATAAAGCTTCCTTCCTCATCAGTGTCTATACCTCAACTTTTTCATCTCATAGCCTAGCAGCAACACGCTTCAACCCACCGCCCCTCTGCAGCTAGGGGCTGTTACTAACTTGTTCTGGTTACCTGTACATCCAGATCTAATTGCAGACTTGGACCCTGGGGTAAAATGGGCAATAAAAGTAAGCATATTCTATGTGTACATGGGACCAATGCCATAGATTTATAGGGGAGGCAAAGTTTACCTAATAAAAATCTTCAGTTATAAATCTAAGGTGCAGACAATTTATTCCCCTTACACTGTGGTAAAGCACCTACAGCTTCTGGGGGTTTAAACAAAACATGAATATCTAAGGACTAAACATGCATGTATGGTTTTACTAAAATAAGCTTAAAAATTAGAGAAACAGATTGAAACATTTCTTTAAACTCTTGAAGCAGGTAGGTCTGGCCACATGCAGCAACCAAAGTCAAGAGCTCACAAAAATAAATAAATGAAAACATCACCTTGGAAAAATTCACCGTCTTGATTAATGGAAATGGTAGTCAGCAAAGCTCTCTGGGCAGGCATGGTTAGAGCAGATAAAGACTCCATTTGTCTAAGCAGCTTCTACTAGATATTTGACGTTATAATTGACATTTGCATCACAAACTTTAACTAAATGAGTGTGTAATGAGTATGGGGAGGAAAGTAAGTGAACTTTTACAAGATAATTAATTTCTGAATCTTACTTTGCAGACTGTTCATCATCACTTTTCTTCTCGTTTGTGACACCAGGAGCCATGTAGGCTTCTACCTAGAATTATATTTAAAAAATCAGATAAGTGCATCAAAATAGTCCCATCTGTACTGCCAGCATCAGTAACAATGAAAGAAACATTCTGTATAGATGATACTACCACGAATTTTAAACCCCCAAAATAATCTGGCCACACTACAGCTTTTATAACTGTAGCAAAATGAGCATCTCCAATTTTCTACGGCCAAGCATCACCACTTTCAAGCCACTGATGCCTAAACTACTCTCTTGCTAATGTCACCCTCATCCTACCACTTCTTTTTTGTGGTATAAGCAATGTCTGTTTCACTGGCCAGAGAGAAGTAACCAACTAACCCTCTTTCTTCTATACTTCCCACAGCGACAGTGACTGCTGAATTGGGTTTAACATCCTTTCATCTATGGCTCCACGAGGTTTCCAAAGCTCATCTCTAACTCTCATATGCCTTAAACCCAAGTCCAGGAAGCATCTTACTCATAATATCCTCTTTATTAAGCTCCTCCTACTGACCTTAAGAGCACTTCTATCTGCCCCAGCCTAAGGGTGAGGAAAGACTAAACCAAAATATGACTCCAAACTGTTGCAGCACTCTAGTTTATGACCCACCTTTAATATGTTCTTTCCTAATCCATTACCCTAACCTCTACCAAAAACCTTCTCCTTTCCGCATTCTTCTCTACATTTAAATAGGCAAATGTATCACTGAGACTTTGGTGCTGGTACAGCAACAGAATTGTAATTACAGAATGATTCATTTGTTATTATTTTCAGAAGTGACTACAGCTATGTGCCGAAGTTGGTACTTTCTGGCAATGCCCTGACAGGAAGTACTGACTCACAAAGTTCTGCTCTATCCTCCTTTACAAAGGGCCTGACAGCACACAGGTTGTGACAGAGAAAGAACTGTAATCCTTAAAAACCCCAGGATTACACTACAAGGAAACAAATCAGTTTTGCAATAGAATTACGTAATATATGTATTTGGAAAAAACTGAGGAACCAACAGAATAAACTGAAGTCTGCCTGTTGACAGCCACAGAATAATGGAAATGTATTAAAATTTAGAAGGACAATTAGTTTTCTTCATTTAAAATATTAACCTTTATTAAATAGACCTAAACTTCACATGTACTAGATACACTGAATGCATACTAGAATCTATACTCTAGGAGGTAAGGTATAAAAGTATCATTTAGAATCATTTATGCATCCTTGTGGTCATATGGTTAGAGTCAGTGACTACAGGGTATCGCTACTACACCGTGTGCGTTACAGGAAAAATGCATCATTTGTTCCAAGAACACTACAGTGCTGTGAGTCCTAATTACAAGGAGCTGGAACATAAGAAGAAAAAGCAAAGTGATTTTTATATACCTAGACAACAAATGGCTGCAAATAAATTGATATTATTTGTTCAGCTGCTGCCCACAGTATTAAGTCAACCATGCGTTTTTTAACTGTTCTTTTGTTCTGTGATCCACTAAGTAACGATGTACTTCAAAAACCGAGAACAAAGTTCTGACAGTCCAAAGGTCCAGAATACTCTCTCCAGCAGCTCCCAACTGGAGATGCCTTGGCAGGAATAGGAGGAAGGAGCAGGCAGAAGGCAGCTTTCCCATGCTAGACCCTCCCAGCACTCAGGTAGGAGCTGATAGGCAGCCAATTAATACGAAGCCACAAAATTCTCACACTGTTTAAACAATTGGGAAGTTTTACATCCAAGTCAAAGTTTCAGCAGTCTTCCTCAGCCAAAGGCAAAACTGTTGTTCAGGAATAATGTGGTCCCAGCAGGACTCAGCTCAAGAAAGGGCACGTCCTGCTTTAAGGTGTGTGCAAATCCTCTAACCAGTGTTTTAAAACCATGCCGAATCCATTACCGTTACTATCTCTCATTTCTTTCTTCACCCTCCTTTTTATTTGAAAAAAAAAAAAAAAACCCCAGTTAATACCGTCTTTAAGGAAAAGCTCTACTTTAGTGTTCATCCATCATTAGAAAAAATGAAGTCATTGCAAAAAAATTGATTTTTATACTTTGGCTTCTCTCTTGCGACTGTAGAATTACAGCTCGCTCACGACACACATCACTTTCAGACGACTCCCTCGACTCCGCCGGCGGAGCAGCTGCTGACAGCTCCCGTCAACCCAAGCTCGCGAACAGCGGCGACACCGAAATCGCCCTCCGAGGAGACCTCTGCGTCCGCGGCCCTTCGCGCAGCCCACGAGCGCTGCCCCCGGAC
>NW_010387778.1:0-7943 GCF_000710305.1 Buceros rhinoceros silvestris
GGATACCTCGGACCCTCAACCCGTAACAGGCTGGTTTTCCATCGTTGTCACTTAAGCTCTTCAGCTTTTGATTTGATTTAATCAGACCCACTAGCTTCCAAAACTGTGTGAGAGTCCCAGTGGAGCACTGTGTACACACATGTTAAATCCATTTTTCATTTAACTCTATCTTAATCGTGGGCATGCTAAAGTTTGAGTTATCATCCTTTATTAATGTCACTTCTGCTATCCCACTATGTTCCTTTTTCTTTTTTTTCTCCTGCTAGAGCCTCCAGCTGGTTCTACCAGGATTGCATCACGTGAAATATGAAAAAAAGAGTTTATTTCTTTCCCCTCTCTGAAATATGAAAGTTCTGCACTAAAAAGTTGTCTCTGCACAGAAATTTCATTGATCTTATAATCTAAACTGATTGTAGTCATTGATAGTTTGTAATTTGATTACTGATCACTTACTTGTTGGCATAGTGGTCCACCTCTCTGTAGTTGTTGCATCTCTTAGCACAGGAGGAGGCCTGTAAATACAAGGAGACATGTAAACATAACAATGCTGGTGACTTATCTGTGGGTACTGCTACAGAAGATGCTTAGAAATTAAAGAGTAATACTTAATCAAAATTGAATAATCAAATCCAAGTTTTAGAACCTGGTCAAATGTTGTGCAAGTTTGTAAGTTCAGTCTCAAAAATAGTTAAGGAATTGATATGGATTCTAGTTCTTGTTTTGCAGGGGCAACATTAGCCATATATGAATAAATAACACTGCTAACCCCAGTGTTGGTGTCTTGCACCAATTTGAGAGAGAAAAAGAATAGAGAGAGTAGTTTTGGCAATAGATTTCACCAAGGAAAGCTAAGCGTATTCAGTCTTTGTTTAAAAAGTGTGATTAAGATTCCTGTTCTACCTTCAATAGCTCAATTTCATTTTTATTTTCGTTTGGGCATCATTTGAGTTCTTAATTTATCTCAGGACTGCACTGGAATATTTCTGTAGCAGACAAATTATTTGTCAGATAGCTTTTCATGGGAGCCTTTTCTTGTTACTCTCAAATCACTTCCCTGCAGGCTTTTTGTATGGTCTTCAGAAAGCCCCAGGGACCAAAAGAGTGCTCTGGGGTTGAGACTGACTTCCTTACTGCTGCCTTTGTCTGGGGAGAAGCTCTTTAGGAGAAGCCTAATGTTTTAAAGAAAACTCCCAGTTGACTGAGCGTGTGGTTCCCTCCTGGTCCAGTTATTAAATCTGCAATGTCACAGGATCAAAAAAAAAAAAAAGACCAAACCCAGAATATAGAGTACTTGCACTGGGTGCCTGTTTATTTGTAACTGGAGTTCATAGATCTTATGCTTATTGGGCACGTTCATCATACCACATTAGCAGAATTTGCTGAATGCATGAGCAGTGTTCTCTCTTGCTGGGAGGGTCGGAGAGGGGAGAGCTGAAAGCTATCGCCGTGACCAGCATGGACACCTGTGTGCTTGCTGCATTTCAGTAAGTACATCTATATTTAGTCTGTAACAACTTCGTTACCGTGCAGCCCCCACTTCAACAGGGGTTTTGTTCCTCACCTTTGTGGGCTCCGTGAGGTGGTGTCTGGGCTCAGGTTCAAGGAGTTCAAACTTGCGTCAGACAGGAGTGTGAATGCGGTTCATCTGAAAAGCAGCTTCTGCTGCTGAGACTGTTGGCATCAGGTAAGGATTTTGGCCGTTGTCTAGATTTGAGACATCATGAAATACTGTCCAATCCGTAAATAACAGCAAAGTGGTAATTAATAGTTTTCATAATGCACGATGGAAGAAGGATGTTTTGAGTGAAAATTAACTCCTTGTAGAGACCTTAGGGTTGCAAAGGGATTATTCTTTTGCTCTGCAAGACTGTACAGGACAAAGACTGACAGATTCTGAGGATGAAGGTAAAACTGTGGTTCAGAGACAGTAAATGTGGGGAAGTCCTCTTCCTACCGTACTGGTGGGATTTATCCCAAATAGTCCTTGGAGGATCTTGCTGTCTGAGCTCTGGCCCACCAATGCTTTTCTTTGTGAGGCAGAAAAAAGCAATTCTGTGTTGCCTGTGGACTAGACATGCAAAGCATGGTGGAGATCTTGGGGGAGAAAGGGTTATATGTAGGGATGTGGATTTACTGCTGCTCTCCTCTCCTTTCATCTTTCTTTCCCTCAGTCCAGTCTAAACTCACGAGTGAGGCCTTGACTTTTGCTGTTTCCCTGTATTGAAGCCAAAGGGCTGCTCCCTTTGCTGCCTAATTTGCACCCTTCCATCCCTATTTCTTCCCAGTCATTTTTTTCCCTCTGGTTCCTGGGCTGTAGGGGTCTCAGGAATAAGTTAAATTTGGGAACTGGCTGCTACTCCAGGTGAAGCCAGGGCCCTCCTTTCTTTTTGAACTGTCCTTTCCATTTGGGTTTTTTGTTGTTTTTTTTTTTTTTTAATTTTAAACACACCTACAATTCAGGGTGGATCTCTGCTCAGCTGGCTGTTCAACAAAATATACCATATACCACTTGAGCCCAGCAGTAGTATTAAGCCAAAATGTTCACTTTGCTACTTGGTGGTTTTCTATACTCTTCATTGCCTGTGTTACCTGTAAAGGTCATCACTGATAATTTTGAGTTTTCTCTGCTACCTTGGCAGATTTGAGGACAGAGGAGGAGCTGGGACAAGGTGGGAAATGGTTTAATGGAACCACTTGTATGTCTTTGTCTCTTTACAGCTCCAGGCTGAGGCCCATGACAGTTTTTAATGCACTTACTTTGTATTGCAGCGCTTCTGTTTTCTGAACCAGGTGGCCTGAGGTGCCAAGTAACCAAGTCTGAGATTCCCGCTGAAAAAACTGCATAATGATTTATTTTGACAAGACCTATTTACCATGAAATCATGACCAATGGTGCTAGTTTTACCGTCATTTTCAATTCGTTATCAGATAAGCCATTAGCTTTTCAGTTTCCCCCCCCAGGGACGCTCTGACAAGACTAAAATTGCATTGCTTCCAGTTTTTGGCACTTCTTTTTCCTCTCATCCCCTGGGACCACTCCCACTCAGAATCATTATATACTACAAAACTAGACCAAAAGAACAAAGCATACTGTTGCTCAAAACTGAAGAGTTTTTAGGAACAGATGTACTCAAAGTTGTCATAGTATAAAAATTTAAGTAGTTTAGGGTATTTTGAATTCAAATTACAGTTTCTGAAGACTATTCCATCAGTTCCATTGCGTCTTGCATTGCTGCCGTGATCTGACATTGATGCTGACTGCCTAGTTTGAGTAGTGAGGCTTCATCTTTTCTGAAGACGGTAAGTGCTAATATTTTGTGAACCAAATTATTTGAAAAGGCTTGTTCAGCTCCTTCACTAGAGGGAAAGTTCTTCCTACTTGACTTGAAGTGAAACTTGGATTACCAGTGCTCTTTCTGGTGGCATAATGTAGCTTCTTCATTTAGCCCCCAGTCCTCCCTGCTTGTGTTTGACACAGGTATTAGCATAAAACTAGTGTTACCACTAGATGGATCCGTTTCTTTAATAAGCCATTGTCTACCACTTACTAAAGAAGGAAATCTTTCAAGACTTCTCTGGGTGGTATAAACTACGTGTTACCTAGCTGTTCTTTGATGACTACAGTTACTTGTAGGAAGGCTATTACAAATAATGGTTTGTTCTTTTTTTTAATCCAGCAGCTTATGCTATTCTACTAGTTCCTGTGGAGTATGGAACTATTAAGAGCTTTAGGATTCTGGAAAAAAAAAAACCAAACGTTTGGGGTTTGTTGGTTTTGGTTTTCGTTGTTTTACTTGAGACCTCTCTTACTCCACAAGAAGGAAAAAAAACCAGCCAACCTCCAAGTTCTCTAAAAGCTTGCTTCGTACATAACATGGCACAAGAGAACTATTACATCCTCTGTGCTTATGGTTCTTTTTCACGGACCATTACATTCCACTCAGTCATAACTTTATTTATGGAATAAGTATTTGATTTAAATACCTTTTAAAAAAATTCTGTGAATTGCCTGCTGTCCTCGGCAGTTTGTGCTTAGATTTCAGGTCAGCCTGTCTGTAATACTTCCCTGTAGCCTGTTTCAAGTTTTACTTGTTTTATGGTATTGCACTGTTACAATATGCAACATTTGCAGTTTTAATCAGCTGCAGCCCCACACCTTATTTACCATTGTGTCTGAACTTACCTTTGTTGAGGCAATTCATTTCTGTGTAGCTGGTTCTCTAATGCTGATTTGTCAAAGCAGTTATACAATTGTCAAGGGTTCGGGCTGGGCTGGCCCCTAGCTGAATGACGGATGCTCTCTATTAACCCCTCTCCCTTCCCAAAGGGGAAGAGAAAGGGAAATAAGGGAGAGAGACTTGTGGGTTGGAAAAGAAAACTGAAACTGCTTTAATGAAAATAACAGTAAAATGAGATATATACAAATATGTCCAATACCAATATTGAACCCAACCCCCCTGATGGCAATTATGTCACTGTCGCCACTGATGCTGTGGGCAGGTGCTGGGGAAGTCCCAGGCTGGGCTCACCAGCAGATGGGGACTGGATTCAGGAGCTGGACTCTGAAATACATAAATTGGAGTCAAAGGCAGAATGGACAGAGTCCCCCTTGGAAGCCAGGTGCTGAAGAAGAGAGCTTGACCCTTGTGACCCCTCAGCTTTATACCGGATATGACGTATACAGGATGGAAGACCTGGCTGGTCAGTGCAGGGTCACCTGTCCTGTCCGCTGCTCCCCACAGGTGCAGCTTCTCACTTGCTGCACCCCCAGCGTGGGACACAGGATTTAGCGTGACCTTGGTCTGCACAGGAGCAAGTACAAGCCAGAGCCTTTCTGCATCCCAAACGCTGGCAGTGACTGCGAACATCAAGTGTTATCACTGCCAGGAGCAGACGCTGTCTGCAGAAATATGCTGTGAACTTCAGATGGTGCAGTTACCTAGAAGAGACTGAGCTGAAAAGTGAAATCACTGAACAGGCATTAGTTCTGTTCTAGCTCAAACCAGGACAACAATATAAAGATGCAGCTGTGCCTCAGGTGAAGGTGGTTTTTCTCCTTGTTCTGCAGATCTTCCATCTGGTGCCTGAGACAGCTGTTGGTCTTTTAAGGTCATAGTGCAAGTACTTATTTACTTTTATTAGGCTGCTTCTTGTTTGCTTCTGCATATACAGCAGCAACCGTCTGTTTCTTCTGGTAGTTTTAATCAATGTGGACACATTTTAAGAAGCCTGTTGCACACTGTGGTAACAAATAATCATAACTTTTTTTCTGTTCTCAGGGACTGTTTTTAACATCTGCTTGGATGTAGCAGTTTGCAGGAATTATAGACAACTCATGGGTCGGGATTTTTAGAGAACACAAGTTAAACTCAGCTTTTTATGGCATCTAAAGGTACAGCAAAGTGGGCAAGTAGAAGAGGAGCAGATGTCAGAGTATCATGTGGTATGAACTGACCTTGAATTATCAGTATCTTGATTGAGTAAAAGTGGTTAATAGAAGTGTGCTAGAAGTTGTGCATGTTTGTCTAACCTGACAGTTCCGTGCTGAAATTAAGTGCAGTTACAAATCTCAGACCTTTGATGTGCATTTACTGTTCTTGAAGTTTTAAGCTGTCGAACAGATTGAAAGGAGCAATAGTATCCCCTGCTTTCTTAATTTTTCAAACAAGCCAGAGTATTGGGGTTCAAATTACTGCTTTCTTTTGTTGCTGTTTTGAAAGCAGCTGTCGTAACTCACGGGTGATGCTGTGGAAGGGCTGACAATTTTGGCTTTTACTAGAATATTCATTGCGAATCAGGAACACCACAGGCATCCACATGGCCAGTATTCATCTTGCAGTTTCTTCAGTCCTGTTGGGTTTGCCTAATAGCATGTGCCTGCACAGGTAGCTAAGGTTGGTTGTTTTACATACTAGTCTGCAGGTTCTTTTTAGCTACCTTGGCTGCATACGGCAATATTGTGTGGTATCAGCTGCTAGGTCAACTTGCCAGAGCTGCTCTGGAGTGCATAAGCTGTATGCATCCATATGTATTATATCCAGTGTTATTACTTGTAAATATTAAAATAGATTTCCTAAGGCTTCTGATTTAAATCTTCCTAATGGTACTTAATTGGTGATTCACATTTGAGAGGGAGATTTTGGTTAGGATTTATTAGCTTGAATGAGTTTTATTGTGGAAACTTTTTGTTAAAATTTTGCAGACACTCTATTTATTGATACCTGAAGTCACTTCAGTTAATAAACAGTAATGAGTAAAATCATAAAATATAGAGGTATGATAATACCTAATTGCAACAAGCTAGATTGCAATCTTTTATTTACAGGTAGCCGTGAATGAATTGACACAACTCAGATAATATATTTTTCTGGGTTTTGAGAAGATTGTGTTTAAAATAAGAATACTCTTCAGCAACACATAGGTGTAAGTGAACCCTGCACTGTTATGCCTTGTATTCTTAGTTTGACATACGCATAGGGATTGACTAGGTGAGGCTATACAGAGAGATTGCCATTCACTGTTTGCCATAGCTATGGTATTTGCAACTTTTACATGTGGGAAAGTGCTTGGTTTTCTCACCATTGAATTGTTTAACCTAGATGAATGTCTTTACTTCACATTTAAATGTTAAAGCTGTAGTTTTACTTACTTCCACAGCATACCATTTGTGTGGAGTTTCAGAGCGACAAGTAGCAGGCGTGGGCTCTGCTGTATTATTGAATGCTGATTATATGACATGTGGAAGCCCCCTTGCTTTTGTGGAACATCAGCGTAAGGAGGGTGCACACAAGAGCAGTCATTAAAAATATAAGCATAGCAGTTTAGTAAAATGCAGGTTACTGTTTGGACTACAGACTGATTCCAGTTTGTCTCCATTCTGATGTGGATTTTACACAAAGCCAAACCCAGAAGTTTCTTCTAAGTAACCATGCAGTGGTTAGAGTTGTATGTAACTGGTAATTTTCACCTCACAAGTGGTGAGTAAGAATAACAATTTTCTGTCTGCAAAAACTGCTTTTAGTTTCAAAAAACCATATGTGCTTTAGTTGAAAACGCTGGTCTTTCTCCAGCTATGTAGTTTGCTTCCATGTAGTCATTCAGCTATGAGCTGAAGATAAGATTCCTAATAAGCTATTTCTTGTGATGCCTGTCTCCTCGCATGGGTGTTTTTGTTCGCTGGTGATCAAGTAGACTCTGGCACACCTGATTTATCACTCTGCTCATACAGATAGCAGTTTTTGTCCAGCAAGAATCATGAATTGTTTAGAGTGGAAAAGACCTTCAAGCTCACCAAGTCCAGCTGTTAACCCCGCACTGCCAAGTCACCAATAAGCCATGTCTCTCTGCACCATGTCTATTTGTTTTTAAAATACCTCCAAGGATGGGGACTCCCGCTTTCCTAGGTAGCCTCTTCCAATGCTTTACAACCCTTTCTGTAAATTAGTTCTTCCTAATATTCAACTTAAACCTCCCCTGGCTCAACTTGGGGCCAATTCCTCTTGTCCTATATTTTGTAACTTGGGAGAAGAGACTGACCCTCCACATCACTACGACCTCCTTCCAAGGTCTCCCCTCAGCCTCCTCTTCTCCAGACTAAACAACCCTAGTTCCCTCAGCTGCTCCTCATAAGACTTGTGCTCTAGACCTTTCACCAGCTTTGTCACCCTTCTTTAGACATGCTCCAGCACCTCAATGTCCTTCTTGGAGTGAGGGGCCCAAAACTGGACACAGAACTCAAGGTGCAGCCTCACCAGTGCCAAGTACAGGGGGACAATCACCTCCCTGCTCCTGCTGGCCACACTGTTGCTGAGACAAGCCAGGATGCCATTGGCCTTCTTGCCCGCCTGGGCACACTGCTGGCTCATGGTCACCCGGCTGTCGACCAATGCCCCCAGGTCCTTTTCTTTTCTGCTGGACAGTTTCCAGCCACTCCTCCCCCACCC
>NW_010387778.1:8045-13869 GCF_000710305.1 Buceros rhinoceros silvestris
TTTTTTTCTTGCCCTTTTCCCAGCCACCCCTCCCCCAGCCTGTAACACTGCAGGGGATGGTTGTGACAAACTGCAGGACCCAGCACTTGGCCTTGTCAAACCCCATACCATTGGCCTCAACTCATCAATCCAGCCTGCCCAGATCCCTCTGTAGAACCTTTCAACCTTCAAGCAGGTCAACACAGCCACCTGCCTTGGTGTCCTCTGCAAACTTACAGAGGGTGTGCTTGATTCCCTTCATCCAGATCATTGATAAAGATGTCAAAGAGAACAGTACTGAGCTTTGGGAAACTCCACTGCTGACTGGCCACCAAGTGAATTTAACTTCATTCACCACCACTCTCTGGGCCCATCCAGCCAATATTTTATCCAGGGAAGCGTACCCTCCTCCAAGCCATGAGCACCTTTCAACCTTCAAGCAGGTCAACACAGCCACCTGCCTTGGTGTCCTCTGCAAACTTACAGAGGGTGTGCTTGATTCCCTTCATCCAGATCATTGATAAAGATGTCAAAGAGAACAGTACTGAGCTTTGGGAAACTCCACTGCTGACTGGCCACCAAGTGAATTTAACTTCATTCACCACCACTCTCTGGGCCCATCCAGCCAATATTTTATCCAGGGAAGCATACCCTCATCCAAGCCATGAGCAGCCAGTTTCTCCAGGAGAATGCTGTAGGAAACAGTCAAAGGCTTTACGAAAGTCTAGATAGGCAAGTGTCCATAGCCTTTCCTTTGTCCACTAAGTGTATCACTTTGTCATAGGAGGTCAGGTTAGTCAAGCATGACCTGCTTTTCATAAACCCATGCTGACTGGCCCTGATTACCTGATTGTCCTGTACGTGCTGCAGGATGGCACTCGAGATAATCTGCTACCTAACGTTCCCTGGCACTGAGGTCAGACTGACAGGCCTGTAGTTTCCCAGACCCTTTTTTGGGCCCTTCTTGTAGATGGGCATCGTATTTGTTAACCTCCAGTCGACTGGGACCTCCCTGATTAGCCAGGACTGCTGATAAATGTTGGAAGGTAGCTTGGTGACCACTTCTGCCAGCTCTGTTGTGGTTTGAACCCAGCTGGCAACTAAGCACCATGCAGCTGCTTGCCCACCCTTCCTACTCCTGGGGTGGGAAGTAAAAGTAAAGCCATGTGGGTTAAGATAAGGGGAGTTTACTTGAACGAAACAGAGGGAGAGGGGAAACCGTAGCAGTAACAATAATAAAGCAAGTCGACTGGGACCTCCCTGATTAGCCAGGACTGCTGATAAATGTTGGAAGGTAGCTTGGTGACCACTTCTGCCAGCTCTGTTGTGGTTTGAACCCAGCTGGCAACTAAGCACCATGCAGCTGCTTGCCCACCCTTCCTACTCCCGGGGTGGGAAGTAAAAGTAAAGCCATGTGGGTTAAGATAAGGGGAGTTTACTTGAACGAAACAGAGGGAGAGGGGAAACCGTAGCAGTAACAATAATAAAGCAAGTAATATGTAATGCATTGCTTACCCCTGCTGCCATGCTGACCGGCGCCACTGTTCGAAAACTGTGTGCAGTCTGCAGCCTCCTCCCATGTATACTGGGCGTGATGTCAGTACGGTATCGATTGTACCGTTAGCTGGTTCAGTCCAGCTGTCCTGGCTGTGGAAATTAACCCTATCCTAGCCAAACCCAGAACATTATCTACCCCTTATTCTATACCATCTATGTTGTGCCCAGACCTGCTACTTAACCTGTCCTATACATGTATTATATATGCTCACCTATATGTAGATATCATTCAGTCTGTGGACCATCCCTCTAATGTGCATGTTGAGGTCATGTAATCCCTGACTTTCGGGCTCCATCTGTCATAACAGTCTCAGGGCAGGAGAGCTGGTGTTGAATTATTGCATGCTGCACCCAGAGCTCAAGGTTGGTGTATGTGGCGTGGTTTATGCACATGGTCTGCAAGTGGAAGATGTTGATCCTGAGGAAACTCTTGTGTTGAGCACCTGGAGAACTGGTCTTACTATTAAAACCAGAATCAATGAAAGCATTCAGTACCTCAGCTTTTCCCTCATCCTTGGCCACTATGTTTCCCGCTGCATCCAGTAAAGGATGGAGTTTCTCCTTGGTCCTCCTTTTGTTGTTAACGTATTTATAGAAATATTTTTTTTATTCTCTTTTACAGCAGTAGTCAGATTAAGATCTAGTTGGGCTTTGGCCCCCCCAATTTTCTTCCTGCATAGCCTCATGACATCCTTGTAGTCCTCCTGGGTTGCCTGCCCCTTCCTCCAAAAGTCGCAAATGCTCCTTTTCTTTCTGAGTTCCAGCCAAAGCTCTCTGTTTAGCCAGTCCAGTCACCTTCCCCACTGGCTTCTCTTTGGGCACATTGGCATGGCCTGCCCCTGTGCCTTAAAGATTTCCTTCTTGAATAATGTCCACTTTTCCTGGACCTCTTTGCCCTTCAGGACTGCCTTCCAGGGGACTGCGTCAAACAGCCTCCTGAACAGGTCACGGTCTGCCCTCTCTCTAGAAGTCCAAGGTGGCAGTTCTACTGACCCCCCTCCTTAACTTTTCCAAGAATCAGGAATTCTGACATTTCATGATTGCTGTGCTCAGCCATCACGTTACCCACTGATGCTCTGACTGGGCAGCTGTGTCAGTCATGGTGGGTGCAGGGCTTAGAGAGGCCATCACTTTCTGCCAGGTGGAAACCATTGCTCCCTGGTCGAGCTGGCAGGGCTTCAGTGCTCTTCCACGTGAACTGCCACGCCACACCATACCCTTGCTGGCCTGCAATGCTCTGTTTGCAGCTTGTGGTGCTCCCTAAGGGTTTCTTTTATAATTGGGCAGGGGAGGTCTTGGTCTCTGATGCTCCTGGTGCTGCTGAGGTCCTGTCAGTTGCTGTTGTGTGAGCTGCAGACTGCTGGCAGCACTTCCAGCTCCCCCTGATGTTTCCCTGGTTTGGGGGAAGGCAAAGCTGCTCATCTTTACCTTGGAATGATAATGTATTAATGACTGATTACCTATATTTTGTTCCTACGAGGTGCAAACAATGAAGCAGTAATAAAACTAGTTTTGATAGTGCTATTTAAAGCACTTTACAAGATTTCTCTGAATTTGTACTTTAAGGTAGGTTAAGGAGGTACGGTTAAAGCTGTCATAGGGGGCTGGCATGACAGGCTTTGCCTCCATTTGTGTTAATTGTCACATAGTCTTCTGTGGGGAAAAAGAAAGGACAGCTATATGTTTCAAAGCAATTTAAAATGTGCCACTTTTAGGGTCATACTTCATGTATCTCTAGAGGAGGTAATGAAGTTGCAAATTGTCTAATCATTCTAATGCGTGCATATTGCAATTCTGTTTGGCAAATCTGCAATCAAGCTATTGATTTGGTTTAGCTAATGTTAGCTAATCATGAAGGGTTGGAATTTCAGCTGTGACTGATAGGCCCTGCCAGCAGCTTTCTGTGGGTGACAGATTGGTAAAAGCAAGAAGCTGTGAGAACAATGCTGTGCTTTTCTACTTTGCACTGCAGTGTTACTGTTAAAGTTGATTTAAATGATCCTAGCTGTCTGCTGCTGGAGATGTCATCTGTGAGCCTGCGATGGTGAGAATTCAGTGTTACTTAGTCTAGTCCACATGTCCTGTGGAAATGAAGGACTGCCAGGTGACATTTCTTGGAGATTTCCATATAAGCACTGTCAGTTCACCAACCTCATAGGTTTTTGTTGTAGTTGAACTGTGACTAATGTAAGTACCCAAGCCTGACTTAGGCAGGTAAGTGCCAGCATCAAGTTAAAGGTAGGAGTTTGACTTTTGCCTGCCAGACCCAGAAGGCTTGCACTGCAACAGTCTCACAAAAACAAAAGAAAGTTTACAAGTTGGCATTTGCTTGCCAGAGCCCAAAAGGACTTTGGCTGAAACAGTTTTGCAAAGCCAAAATATGGTAGAAGTTTGTGAAGTGACAGTTATCATAGATTTGGGATTGCTGTCGATAAATACACTCGCCGCAATAGCGCTAATAACTAATATATGTAATAGCAGTGCTAGCAAAAAGAAAACTCCTGGGTATTTTCCTCGTGTGCTGAAGTCATGATTTTTACCAAGGAGGTTTCCCTGTCTTGGATGGAGGAAGAGGAGTACAGCCTGTCAGCTGTCCCTGCTAGGTCTTTGGTCTTTTCCCCCACAGAGAGGTGTTTCCCCTTGTGGCTTTTTATGCTGTTTCTCTTTGTCTCTTACGTGATGTTTAGCGTGATTTGTTAGAGAGTTAAGTTACACAGTCGTATGTGTTCAGCACGTACTGCTTTAGGCTCATTAGCATATTGAGGGGTGTGAATTTTAATATCAATTTTGCAGTTAATTGGGCAAAGGTCTTCACTTGGACACTGGGCTCTTCAGTGTTTGCTTTCTTGTCCTTTTGTGCAGAATTCCCCCAGCCTGAAGCAGTTGCGTTACTATGAGTAGCTCAGTCACTAGGCTTTTCTTACCAGCGATTCACGGTGCTGTGTACCCACCAGCATATCTACAAGAGAGGCAATTTCTGTGGCTTGTGATGACATCTCTAACTGCTGTATTTCTTAGGCTGTTTGGTTTAGCATTGCTTTAAACTGTACTTAACGTGTTCAGGAGGCTTCTGCCTGTGATTGTAGGCTGACTTGAATGTCTGTGAAAAACACTGTTTCTTAGGCTAGCTAAAGAATATCAGCATCCTGGAATCATCTGTTATTCTCAGTATGACGTTACTAACATTGAGTTAGCATCGTACCTGACGCATGCACACAAGTGTGGTTTTCAGTTCTACTGCACTCCTCTCAGTTCCTTTGCTTCCAGGGTTTCTGCTGATTTTGCACAAAAACCAAGCTCTCATCTCCTTTCTTCTAGTTTAGCTTATCTTACTTTTGGGTCTACAGTAGTTATGATCTTGACTTGTGCATTATGACTTAACTTTTTCTGTGGCTCCTTTTAGGAAAGCAGTTGAGCATTACAGAGGTCTCAAATCTCCTGGACTGTAGATGTTACATACTGATGCCTGAAAAAGAGAAATGCTACATTTTATAGTATTTTTCAAAATGTTTGACCAGTGTCCTGAATCTGGTTGATGCTCCAGTTCCCTTACTGATCTCAGCCACATAAGTCCACCCTAAGGAGGGGATCTCTCTATCCGATAAATAGGTCTGCAGTTGCTTTGGATACTGCAGCTTTGGCCAGCAGTTAAAGCCTTTACTGACATTGCTGGCAGCCGGGGAAAGCATACTTTAGTTCTGAGCATGGTTTATAGGAGGATACTGCACTTAGCAAGTAGGTCAGTATCTTTTCTGTTAGCACTTATTTGTGGCTGGCTTTGAGGCTTCGTGGCTATCAGCAGCCCACAGATTTTTATACTGAAATACTAACGCTCGAAAAAGGTAAAGCTCTGCAGTTGATAGCTTGTGCCATGTTTTTCAAGTTTCTTCAAGTAGACTTCTCTGCCATGAGAAAATGACAGCTAAAATGTGAGTTGTCCCCATGAGTCAAAGAAATTGCCCCCCTAATAATAGTAATTACACTGTGCATCTGTGATGTTCTGCATGCTTAAGACTGTAGAGATACTAGCTAATTAATCCTTTCAACACTGCTGTGCAGTTGGTATAGCTGGTACTATTATTTTCCTTTTGTAAATGAAGGAAAAAATAGAAAGGGGTTGACTGATGTTCTTAGCAGCACAGAGCAACCTCAACTTCAGGAGTTTATTCCCCTGCAGTGCCTTGAAGGCCCAAGCCAGAGGGAGGTCCACCTAGGAGCGTTGCTGCAGAGACAGATAGTTAAAAATGCTAGTTGCTGTTGCCATTGTTAAAAAAAAAAAAAAAAAAAA